>NW_027507789.1:217082165-217207165 GCF_037356315.1 Lithobates pipiens | reverse complement strand
CCATTTTTTTTTTTTACATTTTGGTGCAGGGTTCCCCTTAAAATACATACCAGACCTGAGTCTGGTATGGATTTAAGGGGGACCCCGACACCATTTTTAAAAACAAATTGGCGCAGGGTTCCCCTTAATATCCATACCAGACTTGAAGGGCCTGATATGGCTTTTGGGGGGGACCCCCACGCAATTTTTTTTTCACACTGTGGTTCTGGGTTCCCCTTAATATTCATACCAGACCCAAAGAGCCTGGTAATGGACTGGGGGGGGGGGGGGGACCCATGCCATTTTTTCAATGAGTTTTATCTATATTGCCGAAACCTGACAATTCATTATAGTTATCAGTTTTAAATGACAATTTTTCCTTTAGAAATGTCATTTTGCTGTGGTATTGTTCTAAACATGGGAAAAATGTGCCACTTTACAGGCATACTCTTGACCCCCCCCCCCCCCCCCCCGGCTAGATATTTAAAGGAATATTTCATTTTTTATTGTTTCAGTTTAAGCATCATTAAAATCACTGCTCCCGAAAAAACAGCAGTTTTAAAAACTTTATTTTGCATTGCTACATGCCCCCTGGGGCAAGACCCGGGTTCCCAAACCATTTTTATGGGAATAACTTGCATATTAGCCTTTAAAATTAGCACTTTTGGTTTTTCATGTTCGTCTCCCATAGACTTTAGTGGTGGTGTTCAGCGGCTTTCGAATTTGCCGCGAACACCGCATATTGTTCGAAGATCCGAACAACCAAAGTTCGCCCTTAATTTATGCTCAGGCCAGTTATTAGGCTTTTTTCCGGTGCTGGTTGAAAGTTTTTCACGGTTTTCAAAGAGAAAATACTGCATTTGGCCACTAGATGGCGTTAAGCATCATAAAAATTACTTAGCTTCACCTATTGTGCAAATAGGGCAAAGAAAAAAACGAATGTTATCAGACTATTTTCTGTGCTGGTTGAATGTTTTTCACTGATTTCAAATGAAAAATACTGCATTTGGCTACTAGATTGCATTAGGTCTCCAAAAAATGACTTAGCGTCATCTAGTATGCAAATGGGGCAAAAAAAAAAGTTATTAGGCTATTGTCTGTGCTGGTTGAATGTTTTTCACTGATTGTAAACGAAAAATACTGTATTTGGCCACTAGATGGCATTAAGTATCTTAAGAATTACTTGGCATCATCTAGTGTGCAAATGGGCCAAAAAAAAAACAAAAACAACGAATGTTATTAGGTTATTGTCTGTGCTGGTTAAATGTTTTTCTTCGAGTTACAACAGAAGATTTTGCATCTGGCCACCAGATGGCAAAAAGTATAATAAGAATGACATGGTGTCATCTAGAGGCCATGTGTCTTCAACCAGTGAAAAACATTCGACCAGCACAGGAAATAACCCAATACCATTCTTTTTTTTTTTGCCCCATTCACACAGATTTAATATACACGCATTTTCACTGAAGCTATTTTTTTAGGCTATTTCTGTGCTGGTTGAATGTTTTTCATAGATTTACAGAAAATACTGCATTTGGCCACTAGATGGAATTAAGCATCCATCTAGTGATGCTAATAATTACTTAGCATCATCTAGTGGCCATGCGTCTTCAATCAATGAGAAACATTCGAACAGCACAGGAAATAGCCTAATAACATTTATTCTTTTCCCCATTTGCACAGAATGAATGTACATGCACCTTCAGTGTGCAAATTGCTATGCAGATTATTTTATAAATATACCCATTTGGTTTTTTTTGTGCATGTTTACAGGTCCCCGTATGCCGCTTCCCTGAATTTCCAGGAGGATTATCACACACTCGTAACTAGGGTTGTTCCGATACCACTTTTTAAAGACCGAGTACAAGTACCGATACTCTTTTTCAAGTACTCGCCGATACCGATTACCAATACTTTTCTTTTAATGTCATGTGACAGTTTTCAGGGCACAATACAGATTAGGTGGCACTGATATGCAGCACTGATGAGTACTGACTGATGGCTGGCAATGATAGAAGGCAATGATAGGTGGCACTGACAGGTGGCTGGCACTGATAGATGGCATTGATAAGTGGCTGGCACTGATAGATGGAACTGACAGGTGGCTGGCATTGATAGATGGAACTGACAGGTGGCTGGCACTGATAGATGGAACTGACAGGTGGCTGGCACTGATAGATGGCATTGATAAGTGGCTGGCACTGATAGCTGGAACTGACAGGTGGCTGGCACTGATAGATGGCATTGATAAGTGGCTGGCACTGATAGATGGAACTGACAGGTGGCTGGCACTGATAGATGGCATTAATAAGTGGCTGGCACTGATAGATGGAACTGACAGGTGGCTGGCACTGATAGATGGCATTGATAAGTGGCTGGCACTGATAGATGGAACTGAAAGGTGGCTGGCACTGATAGATGGCATTGATAAGTGGCTGGCACTGATAGCTGGAACTGACAGGTGGCTGGCACTGATAGATGGCATTGATAGATGGCTGGCCCTAATAGATAGCATTGATAGATGGCTGGCACCGATAGATGGAACTGACAGGTGGCTGACACAGATAGATGGAACTGACAGGTGGCTGGCACTGATAGATGGAACTGACAGGTGGCTGGCACCGATAGATGGAACTGACAGGTGCCGGGCACTGATAGGTGGCTGAAACTGATAGGGGCACTTATGGGCATTGGGCACTGATAGATGGCATAGGTGGCTGGCACTGATCGATGGCTGGGTATAACAAGATGTCTGCTGCTGGCTTAGTGCGGCAGAGTGCAGGGTGTACCAAGATGGGCGTCGGAATGTCCAAACGCTTATGTCAACTCACGCACCACTTCGGTTGTTGCGCCGGGTTGCCTAATCTGATGAAACATCGGATCTGGCATCGGGAGCATTTGTTGCGAGTACAAGTACCCGTGCAAATGCTCGGTATCGGTCCCGATACCAATACTAGTATCGGGACAACCCGACTCGTAACCTCGCCATTTGCAAATCTCAGGACTACATGTCCTATCACTCTTACATTTCCTGGCATTCAAAAAATTCCCGGACGTGGGGCTGCTGCCTGTATTTACAGGTTCCTGTGCGACGCTTCCCTGAGCTTTCAGAAGGGTTGGCATACACTCGTAACCTCACCATTACAAATCTCAGAACTACATATCCCATCATTCTTGCCTATTCTGGAATTCAAATAATTTCCCGGATGTGGGGATGCTGCCTGAGTTTACAGGTTCCTGTGTGCCGCTTCCCTGAGCTTCCACTAGGGTTAGCAGAAGACACGCCTTCTGTTCCTCCTCCAGGGGAAGTGATTGGCTCTGGCTCTTGAGGCAGCACTGCCCCCTAGAGGAGGAATGTCTTCTGTAGGTTGTTCTCTGGGACTGCCTGAGCCCACACATGGTCCTGTAGTCAGATCCCGGGAGTGAGTGCACACTGAAAAGGGTGGCCCCCATGGGAACCTATAAGGGCAAGGCGCCACCCTAAAACAGAAAAAAAAAATGTGGGCCGGCACAAATTCAGGAAGGAATGGTTTCCTCTGCTGTAGCAAATTGGATCACACTTTGCCGAGGTTTTTCGCCTTCCTCTGGATCAACTGTGAGTGAACGTTTGTGTCTATGGGATTGTATTTTATTTATTTTTTTGGTTGAACTAGATGGATGGACTTGTGTCTTTTTTTTCCAACCTATGTAACTATGTAACCTTCAAAACATGGAGAAGCAGCACCAAGCAGGGCAGGAGACCTGATATTTCTCTGCTGCAGCTCAGTTAACACCTAAAAGTCTTGTCCCGCCCCCAGCCTGTGATTGGACAGTGAAAGGAAAAGCAGCAGACTGATGAGCTCATCTCTCTTCTCACATGATCGTTGCCATCAGGTTATATGATCTGCGCCAGGTGGCGCCTGCGTTGTTTTGCTGTTTTTTTATCCCTGCGATGTCTACTTTCTAAGGGAAGGGGGGGGGGTAGGAAAAAATTCAAAAGTAAAAACAATGTCACTTTAAAGGGACCCAATCGTTTGGAGTCAGCTGAGCGGACTATAGAACCCTCTCCCTCCCCCCCTAGCAGCGGATGGCCTCCATTGTGCATGCTCAAACCCCCTTTGATGCCTCTGCCAGGGAATGTGCATTCCTGGGTCGGCAATCTGTGTGCTGTCCATGTGTGGGGGGGGGGGGGGGATCTCCGGCTGATTTATGAGGGGCTCTCTCCCGTGTTATCTGTCAGACACAAAGAATGTGAGGAAAAGCTCCACTTCCAGAACATGTATGTTCCCTGAACAAGCCCCACGCTGTCAACAAAGCCAGCGCTGGCTCTGCTCCGACCACAGACAAAGCCGTTAACCTCATAGGGGCCGCCATTGTTCACCGAGCCCAAACAATGTTCTGATGACTTGGCTTTTTTTTTTTTTTCTTTTTACGATTATAATGTTGCTATTATTATTTAATTAACCGATTTTGCCCCCCCTCCCCCGGAAGATTTTACCCCCCCCCCCCTTCCTGACCAGAGCACTTTTTTTGCGATTCGGCACTGCGTTGCTTTAACTGACAATTGCGCGGTCGTGCGACCGTTGCATCCAAAAATTGACGTCCTTTTTTCCCCACAAATAGAGCTTTCTTTTGGTGGTATTTGATCACCTCTGCGGTTTTTAGTTTTTGCGCTATAAACATTATATATATATATATAATTATGTTTTTATATTATTCTGTACCCCTACATCTTGTACAATATCAAAAGAAAAAAAAGAAAAAAAAAAAATATATATATATATATATATATATATTAGATAGATATTTATAAAAACATAAAAAAAGAGCGAAAATTTTGAAAAAAACCCCCCAAAAAAACTATTTTCTTTACTTTTTGCTATAATAAATATCCCCCAAAAATACTATGGACTGTATGGACTAATTCTTATTAATTTATTTTGGGTATACCTTGTTGTGTCCCCCCCCCCGTTATTGATCCCTCGTGGTCCACCTTATAGCTTCCAGTGAGCTCTGACTCACACACTACCTGACAGTTCTGTGTGATATATTACATAGGAAGATATAAGGTAGTCAAGGTATTTCAGAAGCCCTGATGAAGGGGGATTGAAAACCCCCGAAACACAAAGGGGTGATGGTCGGGCTAGATGGCTTAACCTAGGAACCTCCACCGCAATGTAGGGGCACTCTGAAGGTTTGATGGCCTCCCAAATTGAGAAATCCAAATGAGATCAACAAACGAGACACCAGATGGTCATCTTAAGAACTGGATTCATTTATGGCAGATAACAATGTAACCATAGGAAGATAAAGGGTCAAGGTATTTCAGGAGCCCCAATGAAGGGGGATTGTAAACCCTCAAAACACAAAGGGGTGATGGTCGGGCTAGATGGCTTAACCTGGGAACCTCCACCACAATGCAGGGGCACTCCCAAGGGTTGATGGCCTCCCAGGTTGAGAAACCCTAATGAGATCAACAAAAGGGACACCAGATGGTCACCCTAGGTGTCCAGATTCATTTATGGCAGATAACAAAGTAACCATTGGGAAGATAAAGGGTCAACCCATTTCAGGAGCCCTGAAACACAAATGGGTGATAGCCAGGTTAGATGGCTTAACCTGGGAGCCTCCACCACAATGCAGGGGCACTCCGTAGGGTTGATGACCTCCCAAATTGAGAAATCCAAATGAGATTAACACAAGGGGCACCAGATGGTCACTTTAAGAGTCTGGATTCATGTATGGCAGATAAAAATGTAAACATAGGAAAATTAAGAGTCAACGCATTTCAGGAGCCCGGATGGAGGGGGGATTGTAAACCCTCAAAACACGTTGGATACCCTTTATCTAACTATGGATACGTTGTTATCCGCAATAAATGATTTCAGACTCCTAAGACCATTGACTGGCGCTCCTTTTGTTTATTTCATCTGGATTTCTCAGTTTGGGAGTCTATGGCCCCTATGTGTTTCGTGGGTTTACAACTCCTCTTTCTCAGCTCCCAAAACGCAATGACGCTTTATCTTCCTGTAGTTACATTGTTATCTTCAAAAAAATGATTCTGGAACTCTTAAGGCGACCGACCATCTGGTATCCCTGTCACTGTTCTCATTTGGATTTCTAAATTTGGGAAGCCATCACCCCTTGGGAGTGCCCCTGCATTTGATGTGGAGGCATCTAGGTTAAGCCATCAAGCCACGATGGACCAAAGATCCAAGTCCAGCACCATACGTCTACTCTGCCTGGAGCTTTTAATTATTCTTACAGACACGCAGCTGATATTAGGGGAACACAAATCCACTAACCCCGCCCATGTCCTCTTCCCAAAAGGCCCTTCAGCCTCTCCCAACCCTAAATGGGCGATAACATAGAACAGGGTCCGGGTCAAAGCATTGAAGAACGTCAGGAAAATACCTAAAAACACCTTCTAGTTTCCCAAGGTCTTAAAGTCAATAGTGTTATCTGAAATCTGTTCTCACACTGGGCTTTCCCACACCAGCAGAAAGCTGCAATGAGGCTTTCAGTGGGAGGGGCTGTTTTGTAGATTGATTGGAGGCGTTACCTTGGCAGGGGAGGGAGGGAAGAACCTCCTTTCTTAGACTATGCAGATATGGGGCAGGGCTGGAGATGTCTATAGAACGTCTGTCTATAGGCCTTACACAGGGATAAGGATCTTTATTTTCAAGCATGTGACTGTCGCTTTAAATCTCATTGGACGCAGCTGAAAATAACTGTCACTTTTTTTCTTGAAAAAAAATCCTTATTTCAGTGTGAATTGAGCCTTTTGTGTTTCATCTCTGCATGTGGCTGTTTAGCGGAAAGTGGCCTTTAATTAATGGCGGTGCATGTCCCCCTCCTCCCATTACCGCTGTGCCCCGTGTTTAGACTCTGCCCCCCACCCCATCCCCCCCCCCCCCAGATGATTCATATTTTAGCAATTTAAAACAAACACGACGTGCGATTCCTCTCCGCAATGGTAAAAACTGGTGCAGCCGCTGACATTAAGTATGAAGCATAAAATATGCCTCCACGCCGCTAGAGCATCATCATTAATAGCCGGCGTTGTGTGTACGCTTTACACTACTATATCAATGCAAGAGTCTCGCCGGGCACCATTAATATCTGAAATGAATATCCCGTCCAAAAACACTGGATGTGCGAGGAAGGGGGAACGGCTTGTTTTTTCCACCCCCCCTTTCTGCTGACCTGCATTTTACTTTTTCATCCAAATGAGAAGCTGCTAATTATATGTAAGTTATTGCACTGAGCTGGAGATGACTTATGGCTTCCTGCTGCTCCCCTATCTGCACCGAGGCTGCCGGCCCTGAACAATGGAAGACTGTCAGCCTGGACTTACTGTATACACTGTATACGGGCTGTGTGTTACTACAGGCCTGGGCCTTGCTGTATACAGGCTGTGTGTTACTACAGACCTGGGCCTTACTGTGTACACTGTATATGGGCTGTGTGTTACTACAGGCCTGGGCCTTGCTGTATACACTGTATACGGGCTGTGTGTTACTACAGGCCTGGGCCTTGCTGTATACCCTGTATACGGGCTGTGTGTTATAATAGGCCTGGGCCTTACTGTGTACACTGTATACAGGCTGTGTGTTATAATAGGCCTGGGCCTTACTGTGTACACTGTATACAGGCTGTGTGTTATAATAGGCCTGGGCCTTACTGTGTACACTGTATACAGGCTGTGTGTTACTACAGGCCTGGGACTTACTGTATACACTGTATATGGGCTGTGTGTTATCACAGGCCTGGGCCTTACTGTATACACTGTATACGGGCTGTGTGTTATAATAGGCCTGGGCCTTATTGTATACACTGTATACAGGGCTGTGTGTCATCACAGGCCTGGGCTCCCAATGTCACATCTCTAAAGCCAGACCGGTCCGCATTTTACAAATGTAAACTATACATAACCAAATCACTAAGCTTTAAAATGTTAAAGGAAATTCAAAGTTATTTTAATTTTTTTTTCATTTGAAGCCTTCATTAAAATACATTTACTGACCACTTTATTAGGTACACCTGTTCAATTGCTTGATAACACAAATTGCTATTCAACCAATCACATGGGGCAGCATTTAGGCATCTAGACATGGTGAAGATGACTTGGTGAAGTTTAAACTGAGCATCAGAATAGGGGAAGAAAGGGGATTTAAGTGGCGTGGTTGTTGGTGCCGGACGGACTGGTCTGAGTATTTCAAAAACTGCTGATCTACTGGAATTTTCACGCGCAACCATCTCTCAGGATTATAGAGAATGGTCTGAAAAAGAGAAAATATCCAGTGATCGGCGGTTGTGTGGAGGAAAATGCCTTGTTGTCAGAGGAGAATGGGCAGACAGGTTCCAGGTGATAGAAAGGCAAAAGTAACTCAAAGAACTACTTGTTACATCCAAGGTATGCAGAATACCATCTCTGAACAAACATCACATCGAACCTTGAAGCAGATGGGCTACAGCAGCAGAAAATTGTACCAGGTGACACTCCTGTCAACTAAGAACAGGAAATTGAGGCTACAATTGGCACAGGATCACCACAATTGGACAATAGAAGATTGGAGAAACGTTGCCTGGTCTGATGAGTCTGGATTTCAGCCGCAACATTCAGACGGTCTGGTCAGAATTTGGTGTAAACAACATGAAAGCATCGTGCCTTGTATCACCAGTTCAGGCTGGTGATGTAATGGTGGGGGGGATATTTTCTTGGCACACTTTTGGGCCCCTTAGTCCCAATTGAGCATGGTTTAAACACCACGGCCTACCTGAGTATTGTTGCTGACCATGTCCATCCCTTTATGACTACAGTGTCCCCATCTTCTGATGGCTCCTTCCAGCAGGATAATGCACCATGTCACAAAGCTCCAATCATCTCACCACTGGACAATGAGGTCACTGTCCTCCAATGTCCTGCACACTCACCAGATCTCATCCAATAGAGCACCTCCAATGTCCTCCACACTCACCAGATCTCAATCCAATAGAGACCCTCCAATGTCCTCCACACTCACCACATCTCATCCAATAGAGACCCTCCAATGTCCTCCACACTCACCAGATCTCATCCAATAGAGACCCTCCAATGTCCTCCACACTCACCAGATCTCAATCCAATAGAGACCCTCCAATGTCCTCCACACTTACCAGATCTCATCCAATAGAGACCCTCCAATGTCCTCCACACTCACCAGATCTCATCCAATAGAGACCCTCCAATGTCCTCCACACTCACCAGATCCCATCCAATAGAGACCCTCCAATGTCCTCCACACTCACCACATCTCATCCAATAGAGCAGTGGTTCTCAACCTCAGTCCTCAAGTACCCCCAACAGGCCATGTTTGCAGGTTCTCCTTTATATTGCACAGATGCTTTAAATCAGAGTCAATGGCTTGGTATTTCGGGACAGCTATATTATCTAAGGCTATGTTTCCCGTATTGCATCCCCAAAGTCGTGCGATATTACCGCGATTTTACGCCGCGACTTGAAGCAATGCCTGTGTGTTCTTGAGGTCCATGGACCTCAAGTGGCATCAAAGTGGGACCAAAGTAGTGCAGGGACTACTTTTAAGTCGCTGCGTCTTGAAGCCGCATAGATATGAACGGTACTCATTGGGTAAGACTTGTCATGCGACTTTTCAGTCCCAAACCGCACGAAAAGTCGCACTAGTGGAAACCTAGCCTTAGAGAAATTCCCGAAACTGCGTGATGCTATCATGTCACTATGGACCAAAATCTCTGAGGAACGTCTCCAACACCTTGTTGTATCTACGCCTCCAAGAATGAAGGCAAAAGGGGGTCCAACCCGGGACTAGCAAGGTGGACCTAATCAAGCGGCTGCCTAGGGTAATATCATTACCCTGCCATGAAGGTCCTTGTTTAGGCACTTCCTGTTATAGGGTGACACTCTGTGACGTGGTGACCACACAGAAGCACACTTGGTAGACAGTTGCCACCCTACAACAGGAAGCGCCTGGACCTTCATCAGGGATTTTATCAACTTAAATTGCAATTTTACAAAGACCGAAAAACCACTTCTGAAATGACGAACGTTGAAGCTCGCCTCAGTGACCGTGTCATACGAACCGATGTGCAGAAAACATCTCTAGCCTCTAAACGAGAGATGAAGCACAATGCCTGACCCCCCCCTCCTGCAACAGAGCCAGGAGGTCTCGGTGATGGATCGATCGCGGCGGTACGCCCTATACCACCGAATCCCCACTCGAAAAAAAAGGCGAAATGAGGTGACATCTCTAGCAGACAGCCTGATCCATGGCGTGCAAACCAATTTCCCCATCGCACTGCCGAATACACCGCCGTTCGCTCACCGGGCCCTTCCATTCTCTGCAGACTGTATAATGAAATGAGGAATCTGGTGGCTAAAATGCCCCATTGACAGTGGCGGCCCCCGGGGGCCTCCCGTAGAGCGAACGCCTATTGTACACCGGGAGGTGACATTTCCCCCCGCCGCAGAGACAGCGCGCCGAACGCGTAAGTACCTGGCCTGAATGGGAGTGGAGTCTGAAGTTAAGTCATTATTGCATTACTATAATTTATATAATTTAAGTGCATGTTGATTTTCCACTTGTAATATACATGGCTGGGTCACATTCATTTAGCACGGCGGGGGGACGCGGTCCATGGCAATGAAGCTCTGCGGGGTAGAGCGCTACTAAGTATCCGGGAGATTGACAACATTAATAGCCAAGGGAACGGCATTTGCCTGACAATGTCGAGACCGTGCCGGCTCATTCACAGAACAATTACTGGCCGTAAAGTAATGCAGATCAGCCAGACAGGAACACTCAACCCCCGGCCGAAAGCGTATCACCTGCCACTCATACTTCCCAACGCGCCCCCCCCCCCCCCCCCGGATTAGGGGCTTATTCTCAAGTGCGGACGCTTTGTTGCCATATCGGCGCCTTAAAAAAAGGCACAGTTTGTTCCGAAGATTCTCAGCAGTCGATCATTTCATCTTTTCGTTATAAAAGGCGGAATTAACGCCAGGTGCGTTACGTTTCAGCAGGATTATCCTTGTGCTCGTGAAGCCCAATAAGGTGCTTTTAATGAGTAGGATGTTTCTCTGGCGCTCAATCAGTCGAATACGCTCATATGCCGTCTGTCCCCCCCCCCCCCGTTGGCACATGTGATGGCAGCAGAAGCCAATTGGCTCCAAAGTGTTGCCCCTCCCTCTCCTCCTAGGAGGACAAAGGAGGCTGATAGAAAGACAGATTTAGGTACTTTTATTAGCTGTGTGAACTAATACGTTTAATTCTTTTTAGAGAAAACAAAAAAACTGCATTAAATTGATTGTAAACCTAGAATTAGTTTTTCTTTAAAAATAATAAATATATCATATTTACGTGCTCTGTGTAATGGTTTGCACAGAGAAGCCCCCCCCCGATCCTCCTCTTCTCTGGGGTCCCCAGTTGGCGCTCCTGGCTTCTTCTCACTACCGAGTGCCCCCCCCCCCCATAGCAAGCCACTTGCTGTGGAGGATGGGGGAAAAAGGGAAAAGCACACACAGTGCCACATCCGTATATATCAATGATTTGTACATTGAGCCCTTGTGCATCACGTCTACGCGTTTCGCCCTAAAGGCTTCCTTGGGACGCGGTAAAAAGGTTCAAAGACATACCAAGAAAGAGCAGGATAAATCTCACCGTATTCAAATGGGCTACGCCTCAAGCCCAAAAGTCACAGCAAACGGGTCAAATCCAAAAAATGTGGGGAGTATCTGCCAAGTAGTGGAGGCACCTTGCAGGTTCCCCCCCGATCCTCCTCTTCTCGGGGTCCCCAGTTGGCGCTCCTGGCTTCTTCTCACTACCGAGTGCCCCCCCATAGCAAGCCACTTGCTGTGGAGGATGGGGGAAAAAGGGAAAAGCACACACAGTGCCACATCCGTATATATCAATGATTTGTACATTGAGCCCTTCTGCATCACGTCTACGCGTTTTGCCCTAAAGGCTTCCTTGGGACACAGTAAAAAGGTTCAAAGACATACCAAGAAAGAGCAGGATAAATCTCACCGTATTCAAATGGGCTACGCCTCAAGCCCAAAAGTCACAGCAAACGGGTCAAATCCAAAAAATGTGGGGAGTGTCTGCCAAGTAGTGGAGGCACCTGTGCAGGTTCCCCCCCGATCCTCCTCTTCTCGGGGTCCCCAGTTGGCGCTCCTGGCTTCTTCTCACTACCGAGTGCCCCCCCCCCCATAGCAAGCACCTTGCTGTGGAGAATGGGGGAAAAAGGGAAAAGAACCCACAGTGCAAAAAAAAAAATATATATATAGTTTATTAATGAAGAAATACATAGTATCATAACAGTTTTCAAAATAGATTAAAACTCGTATAAAAAAATTATACATTTGTACTTTGAGCCCTTGCGCGTCGCGTCTACGTGTTTCACCGTAAATGCTTCCTCAGGACACGGAATAGAGGTTCAAAGACATAACAAGAAAGAGCAGGATAAATCTCACCGTCTTCAAATGGGCTACGCCTCGAGCACAAAAGTCACAGCAAAAATGTGGGGAGTGTCTGCCGAGCTGTGGAGGCACCTGTGCAGGTTTGCCTCCGAGCCAACTCTGTGTGTCCATTGACACACAGAGCGTAGCTTGGCCCACGCCCCCATTCCCACCTTATTTGCCGTGATTGACAGAAGCAGGAGCCAATGGCTCCCTCTGCCATCTCTGAGCCAATATGCAGGGAGAAAGCCGAGGGAGCCTCTGCTCTCATGCCCTCAGAACTACTTTAAATGGTGTCTACATACACTATATTACCAAAAGTATTGGGACGTCTGCCTTCACACACATACGCGCACTTTAAACCCCTTTTACACTGGGGCGGTTTTCAGGCGATTTAGCGCTAGAAATAGCCTCTGCTATGCGCCTGAAAACCGCCTCTCATTTATTCTAGTGTGACTTTTCACATTGGGGCGGTGCACTTGCGGGATGGGAAAAAAAGTCCTTGCAGCAGCATCTTTGGGGCGGGTTGGGAGCGCTGTATACATCGCTCCTAAAACGCACCCCTGCCCATTCAAATCGCCTTGAAAGCGCCACAAAATGGGAGTTTGTAACCCCTTTTTTATGGTTAAAAGCTATCGACCGAAAACCGCTAAAATGAGCAGCACTTTACCGTGAGCGCGGCCCCAGTGTAAAAGGGGTCTTAATGGCATCCCAGTCTTACTATGTAAGATTCAATATGGAGTTGGCCCACAGCTTCCACTCTTCTGGGAAGGCCGTCCACAAGGTTTAGGAGTGTGTCTATGGGAATGTTTGACCATTCTTCCAGAAGCGCATTTGGGAGGTCAGGCACTGATGTTGGACAAGAAGGCCTGGCTCCCAGTCTCCACTCTAATTCATCCCAAAGGTGTTCAGGACTCTGTGTAGGCCGGTCAAGTTCCTCCACCCAACACTCGCTCATCCATGTCTTTATGGACCTTGCTTTGTGCACTGGCGTGCAGTCATGTTGGAACAGGAAGGGGCCATCCCCAAACCACTGCCGCCCGTGAACCAAGAACCCAGTGACAGAATACCTGACTAAACAACCTAACAAACAGTAGTCCTAACTATATACAAAAAGCAGCAGGATAAGTGGTAGGAGCAAAATCATGGATAAGGATCACACTGGAGCGAGAGGCACTAGCAGGAGAGGACCTAAATACCCTCCCAGCAGCCAGCATCAGGTGGAAACTGATTACTGGGATCGGCTGGGAGACACCCGCCGGTGGACACCAAAACTACAACCTTCTGCTCTGGGAAGCACAGTGCCACCAGCAGGTGGATCCAGGTCCTGACGCTCATGACGTAACTGACCCACGTCATTATTAGGGGATGTGCGCCCACACATGAACAGGAAGCCTCTGGAAGAAGGGCCGTGCAGTTTTCAGGGAACTAAAAAGTACAAATATTGAAATTAAAAAAAAGGAAATTACTTTTTAAATCCTAACAAGCTTAATTATACCTTCACCTTCTGATACCTGGGGTCCTCCTTGGTTTTTCATCTGACATGTGTTGGAATGGTTAAGCCCCCCGGTACCCATATGGGAGAGCGGCTTCCTTCATTAACGTCTTTTTTAATCTCCCCAGAAAGGGGAGGGGGAGACCCCCACATGCAGCTCCACTTCCGCTCCATATGTACGAGGAGCGACTCTCCATTAAAGTCAAATCGTTTATATACCGAGTGGGGCCATGTTCTACATCTGCCAACAAAATCCACCACATGGAGCTCGTAAATAGTTATTTCATCTGTAAAGCAACGCGCCAGCTCAGTTTCCTTAACAACTGGACTCCCTGCCACAGCAAACGCCTGATATGACTTACTGCAATAATACAAAGGGAATGGATCTACGCGGCATTAAAAGAGAACTCCACCCAGCATCAAAAATGCAGCATTGAGAGAAATTTTACGTGGTTAAAATACAATGCCATATCCTTTCTTGTCCTGGGGCCCCCCCTGTTAAAATCAGAGGGCTGGGGTTCCCGCATTGTGCCTCAACCTTCCTCCTAACCACATTCAGGAGGGTGTATTTACTGGAGATCCGACCACTGAGTTCTCTCCACCAACAATGAATAAAGAGTAATAGCAGAGGGGGAGGGAGAGTGGGGACCACCTCCATTAGAAAGGGGGCGCTGTACAATCCAACAGTCTGAATGACTCCCCAAGAATGCTATCACAGGCCTTTACACGGGTATAAGGGAGATGTTGTACCTGCCACAAGACATTTTCAGTACCGAACCCTGAGATTCTTTATTCTACCCCCCCAAAAAAAGTAACAATATGTATTATGCAGTGCTGGAACATGGTCTTCTAGAGTCCAGGGCAAACATGCTAAACTGCGCCCCCCCCCCCCCCCCCCCACGATGTATGAGTATTACGTGGCAACAAAGAAATGAACACTAATCCCTTTCACTCACCCTAAGCATAATTTTCCTTCCTCCCGGTACAAATCATTCCCCCTGCTGAAATCCCCCCTCCCCCAGCACAAATGCGCCCCCCCCAAAAAAAATCACCCCTCCTAGCACAAAATCTCTACCCCTAAAAATTCCCTATTTCCCCTCCCAGTACACATCTTCTCTCCCCCCGCCAGCACAAATCCCCCCCCCCCCCCAAATCCTCCCTCTAAGCACAAATCTTCTTCTCTCATTCCCCTTCCCCACACAAAGCCCCCTAAATTAACACTCTTATACCACGTACACACGACCGGACTTTTCGAGGGACTAGGTCCGACAGACTTTCGACGGAGTTCTGACGGACTTTCCGAATGAACGGGCTTGGCCACACACAATCACACCAAAGTCCGACGGATTCGAACGTGATGACGTACGACCGGACTAGAATAAGGAAGTTCATAGCCAGTAGCCAATAGCTGCCCTCGCGTTGGTTTTTGTCCGTTGGACTAGCATACACACGAGCGGATTTCTCGTAGGAACTGGGTCCGGCGGAAAAATTTGAAGCATGTTCCATTTCTAAAGTCTGTCGGATTTTTGCAAATCAAAAGTCCGCTGCAGCCCACACACGATCGAATGGTCTGCCGGAATCGTTCCGTCGGACCTTTGATGTTGAAAAGTCCGGTCGTGTGTACGCGGCATTAGCATACTCCCACAAATTTCCCCTCCTAGAACAATACTTACCCTCTGCCACCCTCCAAGTTCCCCCTTGCAACAAAAATCCCCTCCCCCCCAATCTCCTTGCGGTGCCCCCTTCACCTCACATGATACCACAGTGCCCAGGGCAGCCGATCCCTTCTGCCCACCCCTTGTCCCGGCCCTAGTATTATGTACATCCACCAACAGCAGTTACAGTATGAAAAAAAATGAACTTCACCAGTATGGAAATTGGGATATATAATGATAGATGCCGTATAAGGCAACACAATATTGACAAAATTCCTGGAAGTAATGGAGGGGAGTCAGCAGCTTCGAAAACCCGCCACCCCTGACCCCCCCCCAGTACCATCTTTATATATCTCCAGTCCTGAAAATCTCCTCAAATGTTTTCATACTCATCTAAGCCCTTGTGCACACGGTCGGAGATTCCGTCGGAATGTGTCCGATCGGAACGTTTTGTCGGATATTCCGACTGTGTGTGGTCTGCATCGGACTGTTTCCGTCGGAATATCCGCCGGACCAACTTTTCCAACTTGCCGGAAATATTTTCCGACAAAATGCTCCGATCGTACACACTCCGATCATGTGTAGAGAATTTCCGATCAGACAAAGTGCCACGCATGCTCAGATCAAATTCCTACATCAAAGCTATTGGCTACTAGCCTGAACATAGTCCCGTCGTAACGAAATAACGTCATCACGTCGGATTTTCCGACAACTTCGTCCGACCGTGTGTATACAACAGTTTCGGACAAAATCCGAAATAGTAATACACGTGATCAGTTCTGCTTGTTCTGGGTATTAATAAAACCTTACAATCATGTGGCCCCCCTGCTAAGAAGACATGGAATACTCACCTCGAAGAGAAACTTAGGCCAAGTGTTGGACGAACTTAGGCCAAGTGTTGGACGAACTTAGGCCAAGTGTTGGACGAACTTAGGCCAAGTGTTGGACGAACTTAGGCCAAGTGTTGGACGAACTTAGGCCAAGTGTTGGACGAACTTAGGCCAAGTGTTGGACGAACTTAGGCCAAGTGTCGGACGCCCGCGGCCCCTGCTGCACTCTGTGGTTCCATCCCCCGGCACTTTGTGACTATTGTATCCTTTAGTGATGTAGGGGACGGTGGGAGGAACCACAGAGTGCAGAAGGGGGAGGGCCAGGAATCTGACACTCCCGGACGTGTTGGAGTCTGTAGGATCTTCAGCTGGTGGTTTCTCTTTGAAGTGAGCACTCCATGTCTTCTACGCAGGGGCCCCATTGTTGGAACCTATTCTTTTAGTGGTAATCAGTTTACGGACACAGATTTTAGAGATCCTGCTGTATAGCTTCATCATACAGGACGTTCATTGTTCCCCGTGTCTTCTCTGCATCTATAGTCTACACACAGCTGTCCCATCCTGAAGGCATTACGATGTAAGGAAATGTATTTCAGAGTCTCGGTTTCCTATGTTATAGCCACAGGACCGGGTCACGGTCTACTCTTTGTTCTAGCAGAAGGACCAGACAGTATTGTTGGATTCCTCTATGAAATTGCAGCCCACCACCCCTGTTCCTGGTGAGGATTTATAGATGGCCACCTGCAGGGCCTCATTTATCAAACTATCTGAAATAACGACTGTGTGTAGTCCCAAATCCAGGAGCTGTATCTAATTCTCTCCTCGTAGATAAGCAGGCCAACTCCAGACAGAATATTTATTTTGTATGGAGAGTAGAAGGATTAGAACCTCCTTCACGCTTTACTTTCTCTGCCTGTGACTCCATTGGGAAGATCAGTGCGAGAATAAGAAATGAGGGAAATGGGGGGTCACAGCAATTAAAAGGCTGCCCAATCAGGTGCGAGACTGATCTCAGCGTTCTTTATAGTCCAAGTATTCCCATCTCATGGAGGTCTGAAGCCGTGATGAAGGAAGTATAACCCTTGAAACGTTTTGGTTAGTGAACTGGCTTTTTATCATTAATAGTGGACCAGAGCTCATGACTTGTATAGAAATAAAAACCTGAGTGAGCTTGCAGCCTCCTCTATTGTGAGAGATTTCACATCACTTCCTGCCACATGATGAAGGGAGTGTAACCCCCAAAATATGTTGGCTTGTGAACTGGCTTTTTTTTTTTTATTAACAGTGGATCAGGGCCCATAGCCTGTATAGCATGGGCCTCAAACTGGCGGCCCTCCACTTTATTGCTGTGTCTGCGCTGGGGAGATTTCCTCTTACTTCCTGTCCAAGTGACAGGAAGTGATGTGAAATCTCTCTCAATAGAGGTGGCTGCAATCTCAGTCCAGTTTTTATTACTGTATGCGCTATGGGCCCCGATCCACTGTAAATGATAAAAAAAAAAAGGCCAGTTTACAAGCCAACACGTTTCGGTGATTACACTCTCTTCGTCAAGTGACAGGAAGTGATGTGAAATCTCTCGCAATAGAGAAGGCTGCAAGCTCACTCAGGTTTTTATTTCTATACAGAAGGGGTCTCAAACTGGCGGCCCTCCAACTGTTGCAAAACTACAAGTCCCATCATGCCTCAGCTTGTGGGAGTCAGGCTTGCAACTGTCAGTCTTGCAATGCCTCATGGGATTTGTAGTTTTGCAAAAGCTGGAGGGCCACCAGTTTAAGACCCCTTCTGTATAGAAATAAAAACCTGAGTGAGCTTGCAGCCTCCTCTATTGCGAGAGATTTTGCATCACTTCCTGTCACTTGATGAAGAGAGTATAATCACCGAAACGTGTTGGCTTGTAAACTGGCTTTTTTAAATTATTTACAGTGGATCGGGGGCCCATAGCGCGTACAGTAATAAAAACTGGACTGAGATTGCAGCCACCTCTATTTAGAGAGATTTCACATCACTTCCTGTCACTTGACGAAGAGAGTGTAATCACCGAAACATGTTGGCTTGTAAACTGGCCTTTTTTTTATCATTTACAGTGGATCGGGGGCCCATAGCGCGTACAGTAATAAAAACTGGACTGAGATTGCAACCTCTATTGAGAGAGATATTCACTTGGACAGGAAGTAAGAGGAAATCTCCCCAGCGCAGACACAGCAATAAATCCCTGCTAAAGGCCCCAACCCTTCTCTGCTCTCTCCAAAACAAAAAGTTTTGGATGGAGTTGAATGCGAAGGCTTATTCACACCAGTGTGTTCATGTTGGTGTTTTTTGGGTAGGGGTGGTGCAATGTGTTATTACATCACACTTTTTTTTTTAACTTTATTAAAGTGTTACAACATGACACTCCATTCAAGGCTATGCACAGCAGCCTAACCAGCACAATGTGAATGAGCCCTTAGGGTCACCGTACATTACAATAAGGTCAGATTGGTTGCCATCAGGCAACATGGACAGTTTTTTTTTTCTTGCAGAACCCTTGATAAGGGAGGCCCAGCACATGTTGGGCAGGCGCGGCCTTCTGGTGTTTGTCACTCCGGAGCTCTGCCACAGGAAGCAGGTTTGCAAACAATTAACCTGGAAGACATAGTGCGAGGAGAGGACGTTTCCTCAGCGTTTGGACACAGAGTGAACATTGTTTTGTTTCTTCCTCTGGAGGCCCCTGTGGTAACATCAAGCTCCACGTCTGGCTCTTTCCTCTGATTTATTACAAGAGCCAGGATCACAGCCAGATTGGCTCATCCGCCCGCTGCTGCCCGGGAGCTTTCGAAAACATGCAGAAAATTATCCTCTCCTTTCATTACAACGCACATCTCCTGACTTTACAGTAAACGGATTTATTGTAGGTTAAAGGAGACATTGTCCTCATTGAGCCTAAATACGGGTTCCTTCATTCTGCCATGATTTTATTAACATCGACTGCTCAAGGCCTAAAGAAGTCGGAGGCTTTTCCCCCTTCCGAAATGCGTTGGCTCTATCTGATGCCCTTAACCATTAAATCTTTCAAAAACTCCTTCAAGTGAGGTCTTGTACCAAGGGTTCCTCCATACACATCCAAGAATTGACCGCCTTTTTGGCTATCAGAGAAGTAGCTGCCTAAGCCCTTGTACACACGGTCGGACATTCTGACAACCAAATCCGACGGATTTTGTCCGACGGATTTTGTCCGAAACCCACAAGGTCAACTTTAGTCATGGTCAGCTGAGACTTGTAGTCCAGCAGATTCCATATATATCCCCATCCCACATAGTCATTTACTTTTGACCTGGACAGATAATCCTATCGAAGAATAGTAGATAGATCAATATAATAGTAAAGTATATGTCATATTGATCGACTTTTTTAATCTTCAGGTCGTCTCCCAAACGGTAAATTGACAGACAATATCATCGTATGTACAATTGTTTCCTGTATGGTCACCATAGGACCTCTTCCTTTCCATGGTCATGTAAAGGATAAGGTTGGTTAGATGTTTGCCGAAAAATGTGTTAGGATCTTGACCCACAAGGTCAACTTTAGTCATGGTCAGCTGAGACTTGTAGTCCAGCAGATTCCATATATATATCCCCATCCCACATAGTCGTTTACTTTCAAAGCTCCTAAGCCCCGGCAGCCAACCTCCCAGCTAAACGGTTTAATTTGGTTGTTGACAAGCAAACATTATTCTGACGTACGCAAATTGCATACACGCGGTCGGACAAGGTTGTCAGAAAATCCGATCGTTCAGAACGTGATGACGTTATTTCGTTATGACGGGACTACGTTCAGGCTAGTAGCCAATAGCTTTGGTGTAGGAATTTGATCTGAGCATGCGTGGCACTTTGTCCGATCGGAATTCTCTACACACGATCGGACAAAGTCCCAATCGGATCATGTTGTCGGAAAATTTTATAGCCCTGCTCTAAAACTTTGTTGGTCGGATATTCCGACGGAAAAAGTCCGATGGAGCCCACACACGGTCGGATTATCCGAAAAGGGACATCTTCCGTCGGAATGTCCGACCGTGTGTGCAAGGGCTAAGACCAGAACAAGGTCCACCCATACTTTACTTCAATAGTAGATCCATCAGAACCCATTTTCACTTCCATCAGTCCAACATTATCACGCACACACCGGTGACCCCGCCCCTTAGTTTATTTAGCGGCAGATAGGCAGCGGGAGCCAAGGGTTGGGTGTAGAACGTTTTTTCTTTTGTGTGTGCGGCCAGCGTTCAACATGATTGACACTGGATTTACTTCGAGGGACATTTTTTTTTTTTTTTAGGGGGGCTTTTTTATTTAAAGGACTTAGCAAAAAACATCTCTTAGTTTTTATTTACCCTGCTAATTTTTTTGGTGAATGACTAGGGGTACTATATTCCCCATACTCACTCCATTTGGGGGGTGGGATCTGGGGGCCCAGATTCTTATAAGTCACCCTCGCACCCCCACAGCCACCGGGCCAGGGTTGTGGGGAAGAGGCCCTTGTCCTCATCAACCTGGGTACGAGGTACAAGGTACTTTCACTGCCCACCCGAAATATGAGAAACATATGTAACCTAAAACTGAAAGCGTGTCAAATGTTTACACTATTTCTATGGTTGGCTGCCTCTAAAGCTTTGCCTCCTTAGGCCACAGCCTACAAGTCCCCCCCCCCCCCCCATATTTCAGCCTAGGAGCCCCTACACCCCCCTCATATGTACAATTGTTTCCTGTATGGTTACCATAAGACCCTTTCCATGGTCATGTAAAGGATAAGGTTGGTTAGATGTTTGCCGAAAAATGTGTTAGGATCCTTACCCACCCAGGTCAACTTTAGTCATGGTCATCTGAGACTTGTAGTCCAGCAGATTCCATATATATCCCCATCCCACATAGTAGTTTACTTTCATAGCTCCTAAGCCCCGGCAGCCAACCTCCCAGCTAAACGGTTTCATTCGGTTGTTGACAAGCAAACATTATTCTGCTGTACGCAAATTTCTCCTGAAACCTCCTTTATAATGATGTGGAAGGCCACAGACAACGACTGCTTCCAAAAAGAAGTCCCTCCTTCCCACCGTTTCCTGCGGCTGGAGTGATAGATGACAGCTGTCATTCTGTCACACAGAAATGGCACAGATGGGACCGCCATGATATATGGGCCTGCAGAACAGGAAATCAGACCTACGCTGACCGAGACATTCTCAGGAGCCTGTTCTCCATTCTGACATCCACTGCAACAAAGAAATCCAGGAAAACACACGCCGTAATCTATGGACTGGAAGAGGCTGCCTATCCGACAACAGCTCTTCTGGTCATGGCATGGGCAGCATTGCATGAACCACAACTCCCAGCATGCTGAAGAAAAGGTATTGCAGTAGAGCATGCTGGAGATGCTGAGACCTGTGGTGCTTCAAACATTGACCGGGCATTCTGGGCCTTGCAGTCCCTCAACAAGCAGAAGTTGGCAGGATGACTATGACTGGTTTAGGAGCCAAGAGTTTTGTTTTGGGAATAACATTCTCATCTATGAGGCAGACAGAGGTGACCCGGGTGTAGTATGGGAACAATACAACTACTCCGCAGCTCCTTCTAGGACTACTTTATAACCCTTAAGATGACAATACACGTGGAGATCTGATTACTCAGACTGATCTGAGGGTCGGGTAATCTCTTCCATAGACTGCACAGAGCAACACCCACCTACCCAGGAGACCTACACCGACTGGTCACTTTGCTCCCTGGGTTATTAATGTCACATTAGAATCCACCTTTACATTAGAGGTCCCCTAATCGCTTCTGAGCCCACCCCTTTGCGTGAGCTTCACATCTAAGGCCCCCCCCCCATCACATTACAGTCCTTCCATCACATCAAATTCCTCCCTATACATTGGAGGCCCCTATCACCACAGAGTTACCGATATCACAGAGTCAGGGGCCCCCCATCACAACAGAGTCCCTCCTATACATGAGAGCTCCCGATCACATCAGAGTACCCCAATGACGAATCCCCCCATCACATCTGAGTATTCCTATGATGAAGTTCCCCATCACATCAAAGTACCCCCATGACGAAGTCCCCCATCACATCAAAGTACCCCCATGACAAAGTTCCCCATCACATCAAAGTACCCCCCATGACGAAGTCCCCCATCACATCAGAGTACCCTCATGACAAAGTTCCCCATCACATCAAAGTACCCCCATGACAAAGTTCCCCATCACATCAGAGTACCTCCATGATGAAGTTCCCCATCACATCAAAATACCACCATGATGAAGTCCCCCATCACATCAGAGTACTCCCATGACGAAGTCCCCCATCACATCAGAGTACTCCCACAACAAAGTTCTCCATTACATCAGAGTACCCCCACAACAAAGTTCCCCATCACATCAGAGTACCCCCACAACGAAGTTCCCCATCACATCAGAGTACCACCACGACGAAGTTCCTCATCAAATCAGAGTACCCCCATGACAAAGTCCCCCATCACACCAGAGTACCCCCATGACGAAGTCCCCTATCACATGAAAGTACCTCCAAAAGGAAGGTCCCCATCACATTAGAGTGCCCTCATTCCATCTCTGATCCAGGGCAAACTGTTCTTGTGCTTGGGGCACCCTGGAGGAACCCAAATGGCACCCATTACATCAGAGTAACCCCATGACGAAGCCCCTCATGACATCAGAGTACCCCCATGACGAAGTTCCCCATCACATCAGAGTACTCACATGACGAAATACCCTATCCAATCAGAGTACCCCCATGACAAAGTCCCCATCACATCAGAGTACCCCCACGATGAAGTCCCCCATCACATGAAAGTACCTCCATAAAGGAAGGTCCCCATCACATTAGAGTGCCCTCATCACATCCATCTCTGATCCAGGGCAAACTGGTCTTGTGCTTGGGGCACCCTGGAGGAACCCAAATGGAACCTGGGTGCCATGTCACCCTGGTTGAGAAACACTGGTCTAAACAAAGTGCCAAATCTAGTTACAATGTGGACGCAGTAGCCTCATACATTCAAGAAAAAAAATTCCTTTACCTTCCCTGACTGGAACAGTGGTTTGGGACTAGGTGTGGCCAGCCACAGGCTGACAATTACTCATAGCCACACCCCCTGCAACATCTTCTCCTCCCACTGTATTGCAAGCAGGAAAAATCCTACATGAGAGTGACAACTCTGCTCTGAATTCAAGAGCAGTGCAACATTGTTGTCACACCATCATAAACAGGTAGACTTCACTGGCAGGATCAACACATACACTATACTACCAAAAGTATTAGGACACCTGCCTTTACACGCACATGGACTTTAATGATATCCCAGTCTTATTCCATAGGGTTCAATATTGAGTTGGCTCACCCTTTGCACCTATAACAGCTTCAAATCTTCTGGGAAGGCCGTCCACAAGGTTTAGGAGTGTGTCTATGGAAATGTTTAACCATTCTTCCAGAAGCGCATTTGTGAGGTTAGACACTGATGTGGACGAGAAGGCCTGGCTCACATTCTGCGCTCCAAGGATTCAGGACTCTGTCCAGGCCAGTCAAGTTCCTCCCCTCCAAACTCGTTCTTCCATGTCTTTATGGACCTTGCTTTGTGCACTGGTCCAAATCATTTGTTGGAGGGGGGTTATGGTGTGGGTTTTTTTTTTTTTCAGGGGTTGGACTTGGCCCCTTGGTTCCAGTAAAGGGAACTCTTATGCCGCGTACATGGATTTTTTTTCCGAAGGATGTTAGGTCAAACTTGTCTTGCATACACACGGTCACTCAAATGTTGTCAGAAATTCCGAACGTGAGAACGCGGTGACATACAAGACATGCGAAGCCAGTGCTGCTCCTTCTGCTTGAGCATGCGTGGACTTTTGTGCGACGGACTTGTGCACACATGATCAGAATTTCCGACAACAAAGTGAAGTTTGTGGAGAATTTGAGAACCTGCTCTCAAACATTGGTGGCCGGAAATTCTGACAGAAAATGTTCGATGGAGCCTACACACGGTCGGACTTTCCGACAACAAGCTCACATCGAACATTTCCCGTCGGAAAGTCCGACCGTGTGTACACGGCATTAAAGCCTCAGCATACCAAGACATTTTGGACAATTTCATGCTCCCAACTTTGTGGGAACAGTTTGGGGACGGCCCCTTCCTGTTCCAACATGACTGCCCACCAGTGCACAAAGCAAGGTCCATAAAAGACATGGATGAGCGAGTTTGGGGTGGAGGAACTTGACTGGCCTGCACAGAGCCCTGACCTCAACCCGATAGAACACCCTTGGGATGCAATAGAGCGGAGATTGCAAGCCAGGCCTTCTCGTCCACATCAGTGCCTGACCTCACTTTTGGAAGAATGGTCAAACATTCCCCATAGACACACTCCTAAATCTTGTGGACGGCCTTCCCAGAAGAGTTGAAGCTGTTATAGCTGCAAAGGGCGGAGCCAACTCAATATTGAACCCTCCGGACTAAGACTGGGATGCCATTAAAGTTCATGTGTGTGCAAAGTCCCAATACTTTTGGTAATATAATAGATTTATTGTTGTATCTTCCTAAAGCTAATGATGGAACCTGATTGGTTACTATGAGTTGGAACCTGGACCGGAATGGGGAAGATGGATACAAATACCCGTGGGATGTTTCTCTTAACGATAATAATATTATCCAATATTCTGTAATATCCAGGAAATGATCGGGTGTGTGCCATGCTTCGGACTATGTAGGCACCCGAGCAACGAACCAGCGGCTGGCGAGAATGAAACGCACAACGCGACTCACCGCTGCCATTTCCCACACCTTCCCAGGCATCAAGGATGATTGATGCCCCGGCTAATCCTCTAAGTAGGGCACCCAGCATATAGGGAACAATGTATATTTATACCGTGACAAATGGGGACAATCCACAAACTCTAAGCAGCCTCTGTACATCTCTGATAAAAATACTCCGATTGTGACAACCCTCCATAGAAAACCATCATCTGTCATCTACGTGCCACCACTCATCCAAGGAGGAACCATCTCCCACAACACATTGAAAAGGCCACAGAAAATAAAAAAAATACATAATACGAATACCAAACAGGATTGTCATATTGGGATCGCTGTTATTCCCAAACGTTTATGTTACTGCTGCAAAGTATGGAGTCTACAGCACAGGAGCTTACACTCTAATGTCCCCCCACAGTCACACACTATTATTATATGTTTATATAGCTCTGACATATACTGCGGTGCTGTACAGAGAACACTAAGCCAGTCACATCAGTCTCTGTACCAGAAGAGCTTACACTCTAATGTCCCCTCCACAGTCACACACTATTATTATTCATTTATATAGCTCTGACATATACTGCAGTGCTGTACAGAGAACACTGAGTCAGTCACATCAGTCTCTGTACCAGAAGAGCTTACACTCTAATGTCCTCCCACAGTCACACACTGTTATTATTATTATTATTATTATACGTTTATATAGCTCTGACATATACTGCAGTGCTGTACAGAGAACACTGAGCCACTCACATCAGTCTCTGTACCAAAGGAGCTTACACTCTTAATGTACCAGAGGAGCTTACACTCTAATGTACCAGAGGAGCTTACACTCTAATGTCCCCTCCACAGTCACACACTATTATTATTCATTTATATAGCTCTGACATATACTGCAGTGCTGTACAGAGAACACTGAGTCAGTCACATCAGTCTCTGTACCAGAAGAGCTTACACTCTAATGTCCTCCCACAGTCACACACTGTTATTATTATTATTATTATTATACGTTTATATAGCTCTGACATATACTGCAGTGCTGTACAGAGAACACTGAGCCACTCACATCAGTCTCTGTACCAAAGGAGCTTACACTCTTAATGTACCAGAGGAGCTTACACTCTAATGTACCAGAGGAGCTTACACTCTAATGTACCAGAGGAGCTTACACTCTAATGTACCAGAGGAGCTTACACTCTAATGTACCAGAGGAGCTTACACTCTAATGTACCAGAGGAGCTTACACTCTAATGTACCAGAGGAGCTTACACTCTAATGTACCAGAGGAGCTTACACTCTAATGTACCAGAGGAGCTTACACTCTAATGTCCCCTCGCAGTCACACACTATTATTATTATACGTTTATATAGCTCTGACATATACGGCAGTGATGGTTTCTTAGCCTGAGGCTGTGTATAGGTGGAGGTTGGGGCTTTGTTTAGTTGAATTGTGATAATAATAATATGAAAATGTGTCTTGTTTGGTATATTTAGTTTTCTGTTTCTATGCTGATGTAAGCTCTTTTTGTTTAGATATATTTTTTTACTTATTTTGTATACATGTAAATATGTTTTTATTATGTTTGTAAGATTTTTAATAAAAATTTACACTCTGAGCCAGCCTTTCTCAGCCCTTTCATCACAGAGGGACCCTTGAGATATCTTTCCGGTCTCTGGGAACCCTCTGCTAAAAATTATGATATCTACATCTCATGATACATTAGTGTGATGGTCATTGGGAAGAACGCTCCTTATACTTGTGGTCATTGGGAAGAATTGCCCCCCTTACAGATAGCTAAAAAGATCAATGATGTCAGTGGGGAACTGATCTGAGAGGCAGAAATTGCTCATTGCTCAAAGAACCTCTAGCAACCTTTGGAAGAAGCCTAGGCTTCCCTAGAACCCTGGTTGAGAGACATAGCATTAGTGTGATGGTCAATGGGAAGAATGCTCCTCACACTTGTGGTCATTGGGAAGAATCCCCCCTTTACAGATAGCTAAAAAGATCAATGATGTCAGTGGGGAACTTATCTGAGAGGAAGAAATTGCTCATTGCTAAAAGAACCTCTAGCAACCTTTGGAAGAACCCTAGGCTTCCCTAGAACCCTGGTTGAGAGACATAGCATTAGTGTGATGGTCAGAGGGAAGAATGCTCCTCACACTTGTGGTCATTGGGAAGAATTCCCCCCTTACAGATAGCTAAAACGATCAATGATGTCAGTGGGGAACTTATCTGAGAGGAAGAAATTGCTGATTGCTCAAGGAACCCCTAGCAACCTCTTGAGAACCCTAAAGTTCCACGGACCCTGGTTGAGAAACCCTTCTCTAAGCAGATACACACGCTAGGGCCAATCATTTTAAGAAGTCAGTGATCCTGAGGGCCCCCAAGTCCATCTTCAGTCTAATATTCCCCACTGTATGGTGTGGCCCCAGGACCACAGTACACTCAGATGTCCGTATGGGGCCCCAGTATGTATTTATCCCCCCCATATACCTGCAGCATACAGAGGACAAGCCTTTCTGCGTGCCCAAAATGGCTGCCAAGACAAGAGACGCACACTCCTTGCGGTAGATAAGATCGCACACACACCATTATATCTCAGGATATGGGAATCATCACAGATACAAGGCAGACGCTGAGGGCTCATTGATCCTTTAAATGAGAAGTAGGAGAGGGCTGGAAGAGAGGAGGCGTCTTCCCCCCGGGCCCGTCACTTTGTTCCCCTCCGCCATAGCGGCTGTGAGCGACACATCGAACGAGGAGACGGACGGCGACGTGTCAGCACCGTGTAACACAAGTGGATGTGACACACACGCAGGCCGCGTTGGGTGACACCATGACATCCAATCTGATGTAACCAGACGTAGAGAGGGAAGATGTGTATGATGTGTGCCAGCTAATTACAGCTTCCCCCATGTTCTATAGAAGACGCCGCAAGCTGGAGAGGAGCTCTATCACTGCAATTAATCTAGATTTATACAACACCGGATTGATACCGGAGGCATGAACATTCCGCCTTTTCTGGATATTTGATAGGATCCCGTCCAAAGCCAACTCCATACAGGAACTCAACATACTACACCGATGATGACCAACAAGCCTGGAACAGCGGTATGTAGCTTCTAGAATAGCAGGCTGGATTTGGATGAACAATTGGTCTGCTGGCATGAAAAAATATAATTGTACGGCTGAAATCCTGAAATGAGGAATCCACTCTTATGCCCAGACACACGATCGTTTTTTCCGACAGGAGCTTTTTGTCGGAAATTCCGACCGTGTGTAGGCTCCATCAGACATTTTCCATCGGAATTTCCGTCGCACAAAATTTGAGATCTGGTTCTCAAATCTTCTGACAACAAAACCTGTTGTCGGAAATTCCGATGCGCAAAGTTCCACACATGCTCGGAATCAAGCAGAAGAGCTGCACTTCATTTTTCTCGGCTCGTCGTTACCGCGTTCTTGGCGTTCAGAATTTCCGACCAACTTTGTGTGACCGTGTGAATGCAAGACAAGTTTGAGCCAACATCCTTCAGAAAAAATCCCATGGATTTTGTTGTCGGAATGTCCGATCGTGCGTACGGGGCATTAGCGGTCTATTTTTTTAAAAAGAATTAGGATAGACATTTGCCCGGTGACTCTGCATGTACATTTGTGCTGAGCAAAAAACAATGTTCTGTAGGCGTTCTCTTCTGTTCTTTTATTATGGCCTGGAGTAAACTACAACATTATGGTCACTAGATGGAACAGAGGAGTACAGGGAAAAAAAAAAGCGATACAGCGTAACAATTCTAGAGAATGTTAGAAGGAATTAGCACAAAAATTTAACCATTAGTTATTTCCCTCTAGCATTCTCTAAAATTGTTCTGTGTGAGCTTCCTGTGCTCCTCATCGCCGTCTAGTGGCCATAATAATGTTAGTGCACCCAGAAAGTATTCACAGTGCTTCACTTCCAAAATGGATTAAATTAATTATTTCCCTCAAAATTCTGGAAAACAATAACCCATGATGACAACGTGAAAGAAGCTCTGTTTGAAGTCTTTGCAAATTTATAAAAAAAAAAAAATCCCCTGTACAGAAGTATCACAGGCTCCTCCCATGTACACAAGTATCACAGGCTCCTCCCATGTACACAAGTATCACAGGCTCCTCCCATGTACACAAGTATCACAGGCTCCTCCCATGTACACAAGTATCACAGGCTCCTCCCATGTACACAAGTATCACAGGCTCCTCCCATGTACACAAGTATCACAGGCTCCTCCCATGTACACAATTATCACAGGCTCCTCCCATGTACACAAGTATCACAGGCTCCTCCCACGTACATAAGTATCACAGGCTCCTCCCGCGTACATAAGTATCATAGGCTCCTCCCACGTCCATAAGTATCACAGGCTCCTCCCACGTCCATAAGTATCATAAGCTCCTCCCACGTACATAAGTATCACAGGCTCCTTCCACGTACATAACTATCACAGGCTCCTCCCATGTACACAAGTATCACAGGCTCCTCCCATGTACATAAGTATCACAGCCTTTGCTCAATACTTTGGTGAAGCTAATTTGGCACCAATTACATCCTCCAGTCTTGGTGAGTATGATGCTACAAGCTCGGCACACCTATTTTTGGGCAGTTTCTCCCATTCTTCTTTGTAGGACCTCTCAAGCTCCATCAGGTTGGATGCACAGCCATCTTCAGATCTCTCCAGAGATGCTCAATTGGGTTCAGGTCTGGGCTCTGGTTGGGCCACTCAAAGACATTCACAGAGTTGTCCCGTAGCCACTCCTTTGTTATCTTGGCTGTGTGCTTAGGGTCGTTGTCCTGTTGGAAGAAGAACCTTCTCCCCAGTCTGAGCTCCAGAGCTCTCTGGAGCAGGTTTTCATCAAGGATGTCTCTGTACATTCCTCTTTCTCTCGATCCTGACTAGTCTCCCAGTTCCTGCCACTGAAAAACATCACCCCAGTATGATGCTGCCACCACCATGCTTCACTGTAGGGATGGTATCGGCCAGGTGATGAGCGGTGCCTGGTTTCCTCCAAACATGACGCTTGCCATTCAGGCCAAAGAGTTCAATCTTTGTTTCATCAGACCAGAGAATTTTGTTTCTCGTGGTCTGAGAGTCCTTCAGGTGTCTTTTGGTAAACTCCAGGTGGGGCTGTCATGTGCCTTTTACCGAGGAGTGTCTTCCGTCTGGCCTCTCTACATACAGGCCTGATTGGTGGGGTGCTCCAGAGATGGCTGTTCTTCTGGAAGGTTCTGTGAAGCCGGGTGAATACTTTCTGTAATGCCCTGTATTCTGCAACTGCCCATAATAAAAGGGCTTTCCTTCAGAAGAGAAAATTGCTTAAAGAACACTTTGAGCAATTTGTACAGAAGGAATGCACACGCCGCTGGGATGTATGGCTATGCAAATTTTGTGATGCCTTATTGATTGAGCTGAAAGACGTTGTCCAATCTAAGAAGACATCACTGGTATGTACAGGGGAAGAATTCTATCGATTCCGGCCTTCCTGATAAACACTTCATGGTGCCTCTTGTACAAAATCGTATTCCTTGTTGGTTGCACAGCATTGCCCAAGACAGTGACTCCAATGATGAGCCACTATTCCTACCACTGACACCAATGATGAGTCACTATTCCTACCACTGACTTTAATGATGGGGCACTATTCCTACCACTGACTTTAATGATGAGCCACTATTCCTACCACTGACTTTAATGATGAGCCACTATTCCTACCACTGACTTTAATGATGAGCCACTATTCCTACCACTGACTTTAATGATGAGCCACTATTCCTACCACTGACTTTAATGATGAGCCACTATTCCTACCACTGACTTTAATGATGGGGCACTATTCCTACCACTGATTCCAATGATGGGGCACTATTCCTCCCACTGATTCCAATGATGGGGCACTATTCCTCTTATTGACACCAATGATGGGGCACTATTCCCACCACGGACTCCAATGATGGGGCACTATTCCTACCACTGACACCAATGATGAGGCACTATTCCTACCACTGACTTTAATGATGGGGCACTATTTCTCCCACTGATTCCAATGATGAGGCACTATTCCTACCACTGATTCCAACGATGGGGCACTATTCCTCTTATTGACACCAATGATGGGGCACTATTCCCACCTCGGACTCCAATGATGGGGCACTATTCCTACCACTGATTCCAATGATGGGACACTATTCCTACCACTGATTCCAATGATGGGGCACTATTCCTACCACTGACCTCAATGATGGGGCACTATTCCTACCACTGACTTCAATGATGGGGCACTATTTCTCCCACTGATTCCAATGATGGGGCACTATTCCTCCCACTGACACCAACAATGGGGCATTGTTTCTCCCAATGACACCAAAATCCAGCCCCCCTCTAAAGTCTGAAGGTCAGTAAGCTGGCCCCATTAGAGTTTGGAGCCCCCTGCTGTAGGTGATGCTTGTTAGGACTCCTGTTCGGCTCCTCCGATGTCGCCCTATGAAGGCCGCTCACAATGTGGCACTTTCAAGCCCTTTATCAGAATATAAATATTTGCCATCCAGTTTTAAATATCAAAGCCATAAAGGGCTGAGCGTGCCCTGAAGGAGTTATTACAAGATACGGGCACGTGTTAAGCGGGCGAGGAGCGCACATCACCATGGCAGACGTGTCCCTCCTGTGTACACAGTGCAGCACCAGACAGCCTGTGTCACCATCAACACTTCATCAGGCCTGACACCGATCTGCTGAGCCAGAGCACAGAGCGCGGGGGGTCGCCCCCAACGCCGCTAAGAGGATGAACGGGGCGGGTGAATCCATCGCACGCATCCCCACACCATCATCAACCTAGATTAACAGCGTCTGAGGAGCTACCATCAGTGACCTGAGATCCTGAACTACAAGGCCCAGCATGTCTTCTGTATATCCAATCTAGAGCTAAATCCAACCGACGGTAAATTCTACTAGTACAGGGATATGGCATCCCCTACGGCTGAGGAACTACAAGTCCCAGCATCCCAAATATTGTATACTATCAGTGTCTGTGCTCCATACTAGTACAGGGATACTGGATCACCTACTGCAGAGGAACTACAAGTCCCAGCATCCCAAATATTGTATACTATCAGTATCTGTGCTCCATACTAGTACAGGGATACTGGATCTCCTATGACAGATGAACTACAAGTCCCAGCATCCCAAATATTGTATACTATCAGTGTCTGTGCTCCATACTAGTACAGGGATACTGGATCACCTACTGCAGAGGAACTACAAGTCCCAGCATCCCAAATATTGTATACTATCAGTATCTGTGCTCCATACTAGTACAGGGATACTGGATCTCCTATGACAGATGAACTACAAGTTCCAGCATCCCGAAAACTGTATAATATTATCAGTGTCTGTGCTCCATACTAGTACAGGGATACTGGATCACCTACTGCAGAGGAACTACAAGTCCCATCATCCCAAATATTCTATACCATCAGTTTCAATGCTCCTTACTAGTACAGGGATACTGGATCTCCTATGACAGATGAACTACAAGTTCCAGCATCCCAGTGTCTGTGCTCCATACTAATACAGGGATACTGGATCCCCTACTGCAGAGGAACTACAAGTCCCAGCATCCCAAATATTGTATACTATCAGTTTCCATACCGCGCCAGGTATACTATATCTCCCACTAATTAAAAACTACAGATCCCAGCAGCCAGAACTTTATATACTATCAGTGTCTGTACTCTGTGTGGGTCCACATACACTGCATCTCCCTATACTTAGGAACTACAAATATCAGCATCCCCCCAGCAGCCACTGGTTGGCGCCATTGGAAGCCTGTGTGACAGGGTGACAACGCAGGAGTACAGTTGGGGGACAGCTGCAACGTTGTCACCCTATAACAGGAAGTCCTTGAACATAGACCCTTTATGGCAGGATTGCCAGGGGTGACTTTTAAAATGTCGGTACAGGTATCCTGCCTCTCCCACTCCATAAAAACTACAGGTCCCGGTATCCTCCAGCAGCAGGAACCTTGTATCCTATCAGTGTCTGACCTCAATACCAATATGGTGGTTCCCATCTCTCCCTCTGGTGAAGAACGACAATCCTGCATTCATCATATCTATTATGTCATAACAGAGCCCATATTCTGACCATTGTCCTAACCCAGCTTTGCCCATCCCAGTCCTGAGCCCACAGTTATCCAATGTTCTGCTGTTTATGCTAGACTGCCAACTTGTAGATACATCTAAGAGGCACCAATGATGTCCTGATTTTTCATCTCTCACCACATACACTATATTGTCAAAAAAACATTGGGACGCCGGCCTTTACACGCACATTAACTTTAATGGCATCCCAGCCTTAGTCCGTAGGGTTCAATATTGAGTTGGCTCCGCCCATTGCAGCTATAACAGCTTCAACTCTTCTGGGAAGGCCGTCCACAAGGTTTAGGAGGGTGTCTATGGGAATGTTTGACCATTCTTCCAGGAGAGCATTTGTGAGGTCATGCACTGATGTTGGACGAGAAGGCCTGGCTCTCAGTATCCATCCATCGGGTTGAGATCAGGACTGTGCAGGCCAGTCAAGTTCCTCCACCCCAAGCTCCCTCATCCATGTCTTTATGGACCTTGCTTTGTGCACTGGTGGGCAGTCATGTTGGAACAGGAAGGGGCCGTCCCCAAACTGTTCCCACAAAGTTGGGAGCATGAAATTGTCTAAAATGTCTTGGTATGCTGACGCCTTAAGAGTTCCCTTCACTGGAACTAAGGGGCCAAGCCCAACCAGTGAAAAACAACCCCACATCATAATCCCCCCTCCACCAAATGATTTGGACCAGTGCACAAAGCAAGGTCCATGAAGACACGGATGAGCCAGTTTGAGGTGGAGCAACTTAACTGGCCTGTCCTGACCTTAACAGGATAGAACACCTTTGGGATGAATTAGAGCGGAGACTGCGAGCCAGGCCTTATCGTCCAACATCAGTGCCTGACCTCACAAATGCTCTTCTGGAAGAATGGTCAAACATTCCCATAGACACACTCCTAAACCTTGTGGATGGCCTTCCCAGAAGAGTTGAAGCTGTTATGGCTGCAAAGGGTGGGCCAACCCAACATTGAACCCTACGGACTAAGACTGGCCATACACTATATGAAAAATTGGGGCAAACCCAATTTCGAAAAAACGAACATTCGGCCGCGAGCGCAAACGATGCTGCCATCATGTAATGACCGATAAATCGTTCAGTGGGCATAAATACATTTTATGTTAGTTTTTTTTTTACATATACCTAGTGCAGACAGGTGGGACGGGAAACACATTAACCTTTCAATTTATCGTTCGTTCGGCAGAAAAATTCCAAACTTGTCCTTCGTTTTTTTTTTTCGGCTCAAAAACGTCCAAAACGATTATCGATTTAACTGCCCGAAAAAAACGAACGAACGATCTAATGGCCGAATTTCCGGCCGATTTTTCATATAGTGTATGGCCAGCATAAGATCATGTGTGTAAAGGCGGGCGTCTCAATACTTTTGACAATACAGTGTAATACATGTGCACCTTTATTCACCAAAGACCAGTATACTGGTCACCTCCATTGGAAGCCAGCGTGGCAACGCAGGAGCACAGCTGGGAGACGGGCACCACGTTGTCACCCTATAACAGGAAGCGACTTTTGAAATGCCATGAAGAGGTTAAAAGCTCCCCATGAGACGTCAGGTTTTGTGTCGGACTCTGGTCTTCCCTGTGGCCGATGGTATGGAGACGAGCGCAGCGACAGCGGATCCTGGAAAAGGGGCCTCCAGGAAAAAAAAAAAGGGGGAACCGCCGGCAGGAAGTCTTGAAACGGTTAAAGACCAAAGTGTCAACAAAGCCGCTGTCTTAATATAACCAAACTTGAGGCTTTTTATCCCGGAAGATTTATGGAGTAATTTTAAAGAGGCCCAAGCAAACATCTGTCAATAAATTGAATGCCGGCTGCAGGATTTATACCCGAGACAAGAATTTCTCATTAAGGGCACATTAGCGCTGTTGGGATCATAAATAGTGCAGGGCCGGGATTGCTGGGGCTCCCGACTTGTCATTAAAACACTATCTAAGAACTAATGAAGAACTGATGGAAGGACACTAACGATCCCGCAAGCCTCTGCAGAGACGGGAGAGAGAGGATTTATCAGCCGTTCCATCCCCTTCTCAGCCTAAGACGCCTCAACCGCCTTTACCTCCTACCAGGAGGACCAGATCCCGGAACAAGCCCCCAATTCCTCCATTGTCACATTGTCTACGCATGCCAGGCCACCAAGGAATCATGGCGGATGTAGTCCCCACATAGTGTAAGGGGCTCGTTCACAACAATGACCGCGCTTGTTTTTTTTTTGTGCATTCCCACGCACCGCATTTTACATCAGTCCATCGATTGCAACGAGCACGTGAAACATACATTAAAAAAAAGTTGGCACAATTTTTTAATCGTGTCGTACCAAAACATTGACCGACGTGAACAAGCGAGTGTTTGCCAGATGTGCAAGAATGAATGGCGAGTCCAGAATTTGCGTCCAAAGACACGAACGCCAGACTCGGCCCCGCCCCCCGGTGTCATTGGATTTGATTAACAGCAGCGGGAGCCAATGGCTGCACTGCTATTGGTCTATCCAATCAAGAGCCGGGACCCCATGGAGAGAGGGACAGCGTGTCCCTGAAGAGATGAGGGGGCTCAGGTAAGTAAAACGGGGGGGGGGGGGAGATTAAAAGCGCCTAGGGCGATTCAGTTCGCATTGTGCGCTATACAAGTATTTCATTCATTCAAAATAATAATAATAATAATTTTTTGATGTTTTGCTTAAATATCTTCTTTACCTTTAAAAGCAAAAGATCAAAAAAAAAAAAATAATAATAATTTTTTGATGTTTCGCTTAAATATCTTCTTTGCCTTTAAAAGCAAAAGATCAAAAAATAATAATAATAATTTTTTGATGTTTCGCTTAAATATCTTCTTTACCTTTAAAAGCAAAAGATCAAAAAATAATAATAATAATTTTTTGATGTTTCGCTTAAATATCTTCTTTGCCTTTAAAAGCAAAAGATCAAAAAATAATAATAATAATTTTTTGATGTTTCGCTTAAATATCTTCTTTGCCTTTAAAAGCAAAAGATCAAAAAATAATAATAAGAATTTTTTGATGTTTCGCTTAAATATCTTCTTTACCTTTAAAAGCAAAAGATCAAAAAATATAATAATTTTTTAATATTTTGCTTAAATATCTTCTTTACCTTTAAAAGCAAAAGATCAAAAAATAATAATAATAATTTTTTGATCTTTCGCTTAAATATCTTCTTTACCTTTAAAAGCAAAAGATCAAAATATAATAATAATAATAATTTTTTGATGTTTCGCTTAAATATCTTCTTTACCTTTAAAAAATAAATATAAAAAAAAATTATAATAATTTTTTGATCTTTCGCTTAAATATCTTCTTTACCTTTAAAAGCAAAAGATCAAAAATTATATAAGAATAAATAATAATTTTTTGATTTTTCATTTAAATATCTTCTTTACCTTTAAAAGCAAAATAAAAATAATAAAAAGCAAACAAAATAAAAATAATAATAATAATTCTTTGTTTTTGTTTTTTTTGCTTAAATATCTTCTTTACCTTTAAAAGCAAAAAAAGAACACAAAATTTAAACAAATAATCTTTTGATCTTTTACTTTAGAAAAAAATAATTATTTACTTCCAGCCTGGACTGGAAGTGACGTTGGTCCTCCAAGGCCATAGAAGAGATCAAAGAGTATCTACTCTTTGATCACCTATTGGAGCAGCCAGCCTCACACCTTCGGATCGCTTCACGGGGCGAAGCGGTGGGTCATCCCCTCTTGCACCTTTGGAAAGCTTTCCAGAGGCTTGGAGCAGTTTTATGAGAAAGCCGGCCGCAAAAAAAATGATGTAGCTGATGGCTTCAACCATAATCCCGGTAAACCACTTGCAAAGCGCAAAGTATAGAAACCTATTGCAGTTGTCGAGTGGTTAAAGAGTACCTCCACTTTTTTTACCATTTTTTTTTCCAACGGAAGTGGAGTTACCCTTTAGTACATAAAGAGTTTTCTGACGTACGTTGTGACGTTGATAAGTGATCTGTTCAATGTGGGGGGGAAGGGAGAATGGCGGGTCTCGGGGATCGATCGGAGAGAAGGGAGTACGGGAGCAGTAGGCACTACGTATATCAGACGTCTTATAATCACCCATCGAGAACGCCACTCGAGAAGGGCGAACACCCACTTCCCCATCTGTCGGGACAGCTGTGATGTGTGGCGGGCCTTCAGTTTCTGAGCGCCATCTCTCGACGCAATTTAACTGCTGATTGCAACAACAGATTTATTAGCTGTAATTAAAGCAAACAAATGGAACTTGCTCTACTTCCCAAACTGCAACAAACAGAGGCGGGATACGGGCGCCCCTCAATATTCAGGACTCGAATGTTGTATACAAAAGGAGACATTTTCAATTAGTGTTCAACCAGTAGAGGGAAGGTACACTGCGTTGCCTCAATGGCCCATGTTCATCATGGTTCTATCCCAGAGCTGGGACAAGGGGTGGGCAGGAGGGACAATTGCCCAGGGCACAGGGGGTAGGTGGAGACTCTCAGCACACACAAGCTCCTGATCAGTGGCTGGCAACCACTGGGTTGCTCAAATAGCTACTGCGGTCACACTGCGCCCATTCTCTGCCCACACCAAACATTTACAACTACCTTATAAGGGCTAGAAAGCAAGAAAACGGCCACCCGTGTGCAATGTACACTCCATGCCAGCCAGAGCAAGGGGGTAGAATTGGTGCAGGGTGGTGCACCCCGTTCTATGGCACGCATTAAGAGTGGGAGAGGGGGTGTAGTTCCTCATCCTTGCCCTGGGTGCTGAACTAGCCAGTCCATGTACTGATCTGTCCGATCAGAATCTTGGGATTCCAGGACTTGGTCTACTAAAGCCTGGAAGGCTGGGTACATCTCCGGACTGGACTGACAGAAACACACACTGGGGGTTATTTATCAACACACCCAGAGTGCGTGGAGGTGCGTATTTCATAATGTGCTAGTATGCAATACATACTAGCACAATATACAATTGCCTTACAGGTGTTTTTTTTTATTTTATCTATTGTTTACCCCAGCCGTGGTTTACATCCGCTATAACTTTTTTCTTCTTCGCCAAGGGGACAAAATGTACACTAGGTGATGATTTTTTTGATGACAGGTTCTCTTCAATGAGACATCCAGGGTCTAAAAGACCCCCCGACGTCTCTCCTGGGCACCGCTAAATGTAATGCACATCGCACTGCATTACATTCTTTGCCGGCCGGGGAAACTGTCAACGGGAACCCGGAAGTGACTCACTATATGTCACTTCTGGGTCACCTCCCTTGGCACCCGCTATGCCAGTCCCTGGCCTGCAGATGGGCGAGCAGAGCCCAGGATACATACCTGGGGGGTACCAGCATTCGGGCAATCCAACAAACAAACCCTGTGCCAACAGTAAATGGGCTGACAAAAGCCCAGGCACCGGAATGCAATTTCCAGTCATCTGGGGGTCTGTTGAGCCCTGACTTGTTGCCACCATATTCTAGCTTTAGTTTTGAAAATAAAACCTACAAACTGAGCCCCCCATGTTCCTTGATATGAAACATACCCCTCCAAATACACTGTACAGTGGTTACCGCCAGGATAGGCTGCACGGCATTTCTCCAAATAGGTTTGGTGATGGTGCCACCAATGGACCAAGCCTGCAAATGTTGTGTGTTAATGCAGCTACTTGTACCCTCCATCCGAAGTCCATGTGACAGGGTGACAACACAGGGGGATAATTAGGAGACTGGGACAGAGTGTTATCACCCTGCAACAGGAAGTGCCTGAACAAGGACCTTCATGGTGGGACCACCAGGAGCTATTTTAAGGAAGACTGCAGATTGTTGTCACCCTATAACAGGAAGTGCTTGAACAAGGACCTTCATGATGGGACCACCAGGAGCTATTTTAAGGAAGACTGCAGATTGTTGTCACCTTATAACAGGAAGTGCCTGAACAAGGACCTTCATGGCGGGACCACCAGGAGCCATTTTAACGAAGACTGCAGATTGTTGTCACCCTATAACAGGAAGTGCATGAAGAAGGACCTTCATGGTGGGACCACCAGGAGCTATTTTAAGGAAGACTGCAGATTGTTGTCACCTTATAACAGGAAGTGCCTGAACAAGGACCTTCATGACGGGACCACCAGGAGCCATTTTAACGAAGACTGCAGATTGTTGTCACCCTATAACAGGAAGTGCATGAAGAAGGACCTTCATGACGGGACCACCAGGAGCCATTTTAACGAAGACTGCAGATTGTTGTCACCCTATAACAGGAAGTGCTTGAACAAGGACCTTCATGACGGGACCACCAGGAGCCATTTTAACGAAGACTGCAGATTGTTGTCACCCTATAACAGGAAGTGCTTGAACAAGGACCTTCATGATGGGACCACCAGGAGCCATTTTAACGAAGACTTCAGATTGTTGTCACCGTATAACAAGAAGTGCCTGAACAAGGTCCTTCACGGCGGGACCACCAGGAGCCATTTTAAAGGAAAACTGCAGATTTAAAAGCACTGAACGTGACTTTGGAAACGCCATCGCCATATTAAAGTTAATAAGACAACTTAGTGGTCAGGTTTATATCTACTTTAAAGGTCTAAAGGTCAGTCTTCATTGTGTGTGACATTAAAATGGCGACCGCGGTCTGCCGCTGGGCGGAGATGTTGCGGCATCCTTATTACAGAATACATTTGGGAATTAAGAATTCCAAAAACATTACCAATCGCCTCCAGAAAGAAGATTTGAGGAAGAGCTGCGTCATGTTTTTAGTACAGAGCCGGAGAAGAGCCTGCGGCAAAATTGATGTGGATCCCCGAGTGGCTAAAAACAAGGAGGATATAGGTGGCGGGGTGGAAAGTAAAGATGACACGGCTCTGCCTACCTCCAGATCAACATCCACACAATACTGTTCTCAGACTATAATGTGCCAGGATGGAAAAGAACCACAAGATCCAGCATGTTATAAACAGCAATGACATCAAATGTATTCTTCTGCTCTATACAAAACACAAAGCAACTCTCAATACTTTGATGTCAGGCCACTGTACTGCAGAGGGGATGAGGGCAACTAGAAGCCATATGTATTGTCCATATACTATAATGGAGAGCTATAGGGCCCATATACAATAACTTGGAGCCATAGAGTCCAAATAGAATAACTGAGAGCCGTACAGTCAACATACAATAACTGGGAGCCATAGTGTCCACATACAATAACTGGGAGCCATAGTGTCCATATACAATAACTGGGAGCCATAGTGTCCATATACAATAACTGAAAGCCATAGAGTCCATATACAATACCGGGGAGCCATACCATCCATATACAATAACAAGGAGCCATGGGGTCTATATATAATAACTAAGAGCCATACAGTCAATATACAATAACAGAGCCATAAAGTCCATATACAATAACTGGGAGCCATACAGTCCATATACAATAACAAGGATCCATATGGTCTATATACAATAACTGAGAGCCATACAGTCAATATACAATAACTCAGAGTCATAGAGTCAATATACAATAACAAGGTGCCATATGGTTCATAAACAATAACTGAGAGCCACAGAATCCATATAAAATACCTAGGAGCCATACCATCCATATAGAATACCTAGGAGCCATACCATCCATATACAATAACAAGGAGCCTTGGGGTATATATATAATAACTAAGAGCCATACAGTCAATATACAATAACAGAGCCATTTGGTCTATATACAATAACTGAGAGCCATAGAGTCCATATACAATAACTCAGAGCCACAGAATCCATATACAATACCTGGGAGCCATAGAGTCCATATACAATACCTGGGAGCCATAGCATCTATATATAATAACTAAGAGCCATACAGTCCATATACAGTAACTGAGAGCCATACAGTCAATATACAATAACAGAGCCATAGAGTCCATATATACAATAACTGGGAGCCAAACAGTCCATATAGAATAAATGAGAGCCATACAGTCGCTATACAATAACAAGGAGCCATAGGGCCTATATGCAATAACTGAGAGCCATAGAGTCCACATACAAGAATCAACAGCAATACAGTCCATATACAATAACAAGGTGCCATAGGGTTCATATACAAAACCTGGGTGCCATGCCATCCATATACAATACCTGGGAGCCACAGGGTCCATATAGAATAAATGAGAGCCATACAGTCCATTTACAATAAAAAGGAGTCATAGGGTCTATATACAATAAATGAGAGCCATACAGTCCATATACAATACCTGGGAGCCATACAGTTCGTATAGAATAAGTGAGAGCCATAGAGTCCATATACAAACACAAAGATACACAGGGACCATATATAATAACTGACAGCCATAGAGTCTGTATACAACAACAAAGTGTGTGTGTGGGGGGTGTGTGTGTGTGTGTGTGGGGGGGGGGGGGGTGTATGTGTGTGTGGGGGTGTGTGTCTGTGTGGGGGGGGGTGTGTGTGGGGGTGTATGTGTGTGTGGGGGTGTGTGTCTGTGTGGGGGTGTGTGTGTGTGTGGGGGTGTGTGTCTGTGTGGGGGTGTGTGTGTGTGTGTGTGGGGGGGGGGGTGTGTGTGTGGGTGTGTGTGTGTGTGTGTGTGGGGGGGGGGTGTGTGTGCGTGTGGGGGGGGTGTGTGTGCGTGTGTGTGGGGGGGGGGTGTGTGTGTGGGGGTGTGTGTGTGGGGGTGTGTGTGTGGGGGGGGGGGGTGTGTGTGTGTGTGGGGGGTGTGTGTGGGGGTGTGTGTGTGTGCGTGTGTGTGGGGGGGTGTGTGTGTGTGCGTGTGTGTGGGGGGGTGTGTGTGGGGGTGTGTGTGTGTGCGTGTGTGTGGGGGGGTGTGTGTGGGGGTGTGTGTGTGTGCGTGTGTGTGGGGGGTGTGTGTGTGTGGGGGTGTGTGTGCGTGTGTGTGGGGGGGGGGTGTGTGTGTGGGGGTTTGTGTGTTTGTGTGTGTGTGTGGGGGTGTGTGTGTGCGTGTGTGTGGGGGGGGGGTGTGTGTGGGGGTTTGTGTGTTTGTGTGTGTGTGTGTGTGTGTGGGGGGGGTGTGGGGGGGCTACAGCCCCCTTTTCCGTTTCATTTACAGACATATTTATACAGCAGTAAATATGACTTTCACTGGTGGGGAATCAATCAGAGTTATTTAAAACACAGGTAACAAAAGTGTGATTACAAGGACGGATCTATATACACACACCTGAAAGATGCAACTTCACTGAATGCGGTTCACAGACTCGCTGCTTTATAAAGTATACCCCTCACAAAGCCCCTAAAGCATTTGTTTTTGTATAGTGAAATGTGTACATGGGTTGTCACCGACACGTGGGGAAGATTTCATGTCTATAGAACCTTTACCAATATATTTACCTAGAAAAATGGTGACGTGTTCAATACTTATTCTACCCGCTGTGTGTGTTTGTGTCTGTATATATATGTATGTATGTGTGTGTGTATATATATATGTATATGTATGTATGTATATGTGTATATATATATATATATATACACACACACACACACACAGTATCTATCTATATATATTCTTTATGACAAGTCTACCTGTTTATTACAATGGAAGACCCATGAATTCTCCGGTGGTATTGATGGCTCGGTGATGAAGGCCCTTTATCAATAGGTCATTTCATTCGGAGTCCATCAGATATACAGAAAGAAGCGTGTGACGGCGGTCTTGCGGCGTGCGTCTCTGCGTGACGCGGATGTCAGTATAAAGGCGCAGCATAGTAAGGAGCGATCAGAAAGTTAAGTATCTCTTCCGCTGACAGAGTAAATTATTCAGCTGCTCCCCGGCACTTGGCAAATAAAATACAAATGTATTTCAGTTCAAATTGTCGCTCCCCCCCCCCCCCCCTCTCTCTCTCTCTTTCTCTCGGAGCGATGGGGGGTCCTTGTCTTTAGATATTTAAAACGAGAAAGAGAGAGTTTAAGTAATCGTGGCGCTATTACAAAATTACCTTTAAACACAGAAAACACCTTTACTTTGTTACAAGATGCAATTTACACTTTTTTTTGTCTAATGGCGCTCGAGAAAAAAAAAAAATCTTACGTTAATGTGATTTTTGAAATTCACATTCCCAATCTTTTGTGTTGCGAAATGATACGTTAGATTCTATTGCCTTTTGTCACATCGCCGATGCCATTTAATTCTAAGTACTTCTGGCGCAGTAATTTGTCTCCATGTCAGAAGTTTCCCAAAAGTTTTTATTTTTTTATTTTTTCCCCAATCGTAAGAGCACTTTTTTTTTTTATTTTATTTTTTTAATGAGGGCTGACAAAAAAAAAAAAAAAAAGCACAACGGCATCGATTTCAATTATCTGTGTTCCTTGATTGTAACCCGCCAACCGCCCATCCTGACATATTACTAAGCGCCGCGCTCCCTTCTTCTACATTTCTATTAATCCATTTTTCTCCCCCCCCCACCCCCCCCCTCTTCTTTTCTTCTAAAGTGGAGAATGGCCGTGATTGACAATAACATACCTCTGTATATATACACGCGCGCTATATTGAATATATTAGCCGAATATATCCCGCGCAGTTAAACATAGGTCTATTATCCGTTCATTTGAGAAAACATTATATTGAAGGCGGGTACATCTGTCAAACCATTTTTACAGAAACTATTATCTTTCTTTTTCCGGCTTTTTTTTTTTTTTTTTTTTGTATTTGCAAATGAAAAGCGTTTTTAATAGGTTTCTGGGTATTTTTAACATACACATAATCAGACGCAGCGGTGCCGCTACGCCGATCTCTATTATTTTGCGGCGCGCCGGATGTATTCAAGGCGAGCGTGGAGATTGAGAGACGAGTTACGGAGTTAAAGGCAAGATTTGGTTAACAGCTACTAGACAAGAGGCGTGCCCCAAATTTTTTAATAAAAAAAAAAAAAAAAGTTCTATGTGGGTCTTGATGGGCGCTTTGATACCTCTTGTTATGGCAAGGGGGGATATAGCGTTGGATACTGTATGTACTCTTTGTTAAAACTGGGCAATTTTCTAAAAAAAATTTTTTTTTTTTGGACAATTCTTTTTATTAGAAGTTTTTCACATAAAAGTTACAAACATGAAAAAAAAAAAAATAAAGTACTAAACATTCAGCACTACCATTTAGCAGTAACAGTGTACAATGCAGCTCCCAGATAAATGAAAGCAGCAATCTTCCCAGAGAAAATAATGAAGAAATAAGAATAAAATAAAAAAAAAAAAAATATATAAAGGGTAGGACTGGGGAAAAAAATCGATTTAAATCTTGAATCGAGTTGAGAGATCAAATTGATTAAAAATTTCAGCAAATTGATTTTTTTTTTTTCACCAGGACCAGCTCTGACAAATCTGTGATTAAAAAAAAAAAAAAAAAAAACTTTTTGTTTTTTTTTTTTTTTTTATGTACACCGCTCCGGTCCTGAGGAGCTGCGGGCAGGAGTTTTTAGACTAGTCCACGGCACCCGGCCTCGCGGACTAGGACGAAGCCACGGCCTCGCCTAAAAGCTCCTGCCTGCAGCTCCTCAGGAACCGGCGCAGTGTCCATCAAAAACAAAACAAAACAAAAAACTTGATTCGAATCGTGAATCGAGTTTTTTTTTTTTTTTTTTAATCACAGATTTGTCAGAGCCGGTGTCTTGTCAAATAGCGTCCTCCATCAGATAGTGTCCCCTGCGTACTGCGCATGTGCAGTACACAGGAACACAGATTCCGAAAATTGCCGAGGATGAACGGCGCCTGTGCTGTGAGTCCAGGTTCTATCCCCACCATCCAAGTGGACATAGAGTTAGAATAAAAAAGAGCCGAGCGCAGCGAATGAAGCTCGCCCGCGAGGGGCCCTCTAATAATCACAACTCTGTGTCCGCTTGGATGGTGGGGCTACCACCTCCACTCACGGCGCAGGCGCCGTTCAGCTTCGGAGATTTTTCGAAGCTTCGTCTGCTCCGTACTGCGCATGCGCAGTACGGAGCGGACACCATTTGATGGGCGGACTCTATTAGGCAGAACACCGGTCCTGGTGAAAAAAAAATAAATCAATTTGCTGAAATTTTGAATCAATTTGACCTCTCAACTCGATTCAAGATTTAAAATCGATTTTTTCCCCAGCCCTACCCTTTATATATTTTTTATTTATTCTTATTTCTTCATTATTTGCTCTGGGAAGATTGCTGCTTTCATTTATCTGGGAGCTGCATTGTACACTGTTACTGCTAAATGGTAGTGCTGAATGTTTTGTAATTAAAAGTATGTGTTGCAGTGGTGGGCTGTCCATAGGGGGTGCACGGGAGCTGCCCCCCTCCATCTATTCGTCCGGCCCCTAATCTATTCGCAGGGTGCTGGATGCATAGATTTAAATAGGGTTTTTTTTTTGAAGCACATGATTAGAGCCTGAGGCTTCAAAGAGGGGTGGGCTCGGGGCGCAGAGCCCTCAAACATTCCCCATAGACACACATGCTAAACCTTGTGGACGGCCTTCCCAGAAGAGTTGAAGCTGTTATAGCTGCAAAGGGTGGGCCGACTTCATACTGAACCCTACGGACTAAGACTGGGATGTCATTAAAGTTCTTGTGCACGTAAAGGCATGCGTACCAATACTTTTGACATTATAGTGTATGTGAACTGAGCCTTAAGATTAAAAAAAAAAAAAAAAAAACACAGTGGAGGTGGAATTATAGACGTACCAAGCATGCCCTGTAGGCCATATCCAGTATGTCCTATTCCTTAAGTATTTAATATATGTGTTGTATAAAACCCATCGACAAGAAAAAAGTAACCCCCTGCTGGCTTAAGATAAAAAAAATAAAAATAAAAAAACACAACAAATCCCCCTTTTTACTTACCTTAAGCCGCAGTCACGCGATCATCCAGCGCCGGGTCTTTCTCCTGGATGGGTCCTCCTTCTGTTCACATCCCCACCTGTGTGATGTGGACAATTCCTTTTGGTCAGCCCAGCGAAGTGGTCCTCTAGGGATCCAGAGGAGATCTGACATTGGGCCAAGGGGTGTGAAGGGGACCGGGTGGCAAAGGGGTTAACGCCCCCCACAAGCAGGGAGGATGTAAGCAAGTAGACCTGGATGGGGAACTGGATAGCAGGTAAGGAAAACTTTACACGTGGCAGGGTGGAGGAGGGATGGGCGATTTTTGAGTGGCGTTGGGCTTTAAGAAATCATTAAAAACATTTTTTAAAGTGGAAGTAAACCCATCGATTTAATGCTGCATACACACAACCCGAAATTCCGCCAGCAAAAGTCCGATGTGAGCTTTTGGTCGGAAAATGTGACCGTGTGTACCCTCCATCGGACTTTTGCTGGCGGAATTTTGGCCAGCAAAAGATTGAGAGCAGGTTCTCAATTTTTCAGACGGAAAACGTTTCTATCGGAAATTCGGATCGCCTGTGGCAATTTCTGACACGCAAAATTCCTATGCATGCTCGGAAACAATTTGACGCATGCTCAGAAGCATTCGGCTTGTCGTAGCGTTGTACGTCACTGCGTTCTTGACGGTCGGAATTTGGGTGCGACCGTGTGTAGGCAACAACACAAGCTTGAGCGGAAATTCCGTCGGAAAAACCATCCAAGGCTTTTCTGGCGAGAATTCGGATCGCGTGTACGCGGCATTAACAGTTTCAAAAAGCAGTTACATTCCCGGGAACATTGCGCTCTCAACCAAAACTGTCAAACCATCCAATGGCCGGTGTCATACCTGATCACATGGGCAGCATCATGGAAATCAAAGATTAAACAGAAAAAAAAAAAGACAAAAAAACAAACAAAAAAAAAACGTATTTACTTCCACCGGACAGGAAGTGACGCCATGACGTACTCTTTCATCGCCTGTGTGACCAGCCGGTGGCATCAGCGGATAATTTCTTGGGCGAGCTGGCAGAAACGGAGGATGCAGGGGCATGCGCCGTAGACAGCGGTGGCTGTCTTTTTGTAAATATCTCCTAAACCATATAGGTTTAGGAGATATTTCTTGGACCTACAGGTAAGCCTTAATCTAGGCTTACCTGTAGCTCAAAGTGGTTTGTAAGGGTTTACAACCACTTTAAGGGCCCCATGACAACGGATCAAAATGAATCTTGATCTTGAAAGAAAATGACGATGAATGGAGAGAAAGAGGTTAGGAAGGGGGAAACAAAACTGGGATCAGGAACAATAGGGAGCAGGATACAGGGTACAGCGACCAGGACAGAAACAGGACAAGGGTTAGCAGTATCTGACAGCAGAGCAAAACACTGGAGCTGGAGGCACTAGTAGGGGAGGACATAAATACCCTCCCAGCAGCCAGCATCAGTTGGAAACTGCTTAATGGGCTCTGTTGGCTGCTTGGAGACACCGGTTGGTGGACACTGGAATTACAAGCCTCCGCCCAGGAAACCACAGTGCCAACCAGCAAGTGATCCAGGTCCTGATAGTTACAATGTACAGTTTAATACTGGGGGGGGGAGGGGGGTGAGGAAATGCTTCCTCCCGCCTGCAGGCAAAGTCACTGGAGTGGAGCTCAAAGATGGGCACTAGGAAGATACATGGCAAACATAAGGAATCCTGCGCCATTTTGTACAACCCCATAAAGTGAGTAGGCCCCTCGTGTTAAAAATAAACAGCCACTTTGGGCTAATGACGACCACACTGGGTCATAAAGCACCCCTGATAATGACAAGCATCACCCGGTCAGACAAGTATCATCAAGGGTCTGTAGGTACCTCTCGGACAGTTAACAAGGCTGCCGCGCTGTACCTTTTCTGTTGGGACTCAATTGCATAGAATCAGAGCGATGAATGGAGAGAGGCATTATAGGATCCTTCAAAGGCTTCCATCACATCGAAGGTGAAGCTATTGAAAACACTCATGAAAAGTTCCGTTTTAGAACATTGTTTTTTTTTTTTTTTTCCCTGTCCTCTGAAAGGAAATAGAAGGTTCTATTTTGATGTGAAAACCTGCATGCAGAGGAAAGAAAGACACAACATGAAGAAATAAAAGCCAGCTGACCTCGCTGGTGACATGAAAGGTCCACAGAACATGGCGGAGGATGCAGGGGCACGGCATGGCTCAGCGCCGGGTAATTGCAGATTTGTAATCTTTTGTGGCGGGGAAAGGGGGAAGATGCCCCAGGCTTTATCATGGAAATGTTTTCCCGTGAAACGATTTGGTGAGTTATATTTATAGGTGCATCGAGCGTTCCCTGTAGGGATTACTTCCTCTTTAAAGCGGTAGTAAATCACAGTTTTAGAAAAAAAAAAAAATCTTGCAAGGCAATGTCATAATGTCCTAGTATGCATCGCATACTAGCACATTATGAGAGACCTACCTTAAAACAAAGCCTTCCAGTGGTGCGCCGTCACCGCTGAGAGGGCTTTCATCTACACCCGGCCTTCCTCTTGGGTCTACGGCCTCCGGCTACATGAGTGGCCGGGGGCGCAATGACATCACGGCACGGGCTCTGAAGGTCTGGCACCGTCCTGACATCACCGGCTGCATGCACTCTGAATATCTCCTAAACCGTGCAAATTTAGCAGATACTCACAGCAACCAACAGGTAGGCCTTACTATAGGCTTACCTGTAGGTACAAGCGGTAGAACAGAGTTTACCACCACTTTAAACGGCGTGGGGCCCCATAGGCTTGTGCCTATTCGGTAATCCAGCACTGCATGCCTGTGTCATCTAAATGCCAGAATCTCAGTAGATGGTGACCCTGGACGATGCTTAAAAAAAGATGGCGCCATCCTTATAGAGAGAAAAGCAGATGAAGGCATTGTGGGGTGGGGGGGTACTGTGATCTCTGAGTTGTTTAATACCTAGAAGTGATATGGACAGATTACTTAGCAAAAATGCAGTAACATACTAAATAATTTTATTACCCTTTGTATCACTTGACCCTCCCTTTTAGATTGTAAGCTCTAACGATCAGGCCCCTCTGATTCTCCTCCTGTATTGAAACTGTACTGTTTGCCCTCATGTTGTAAAGCGCTGCGCAAACTGTTGGCGCTGTATAATAATAATAAAAACAATATCTGATGCTAGGTCCACTTAAAGCGTTAGTAAATCCGCACATTAAAAGAAAAAAAAAAATGAACCCCCCCCCCCCCCCCTGCAAGGCAAAGGTATAATGAGCTAGTATGCAGCGCATACTAGCTCATTATCAAATACTTACCTCAGAACGAAGCCCCTGTATCGGTGCCCGGTCCACGCCAAGGGAGCTGACATCTTGCCCTCGGCCTGTCTTCCGGGTTTCGCGGCTCCGGTGCTGTGAGTGGCCGGAAGACGCGATGACGTCGCGCACGCGCGCAGGAGTTTTCTTTCCGGCAAGGTCCGGACAAAGCCGCCGTGCCTTCAGCTGGGGCATTCAGAGCGCATGCGCCTGCTGATGTCAGCGGCTGCATGCATAGGGAATATCTCCTAAACCGTACAGGTTTAGGAGATATTAATTTGACCTACAGGTAAGCCTTATTATAGGCTTACATGTAGGTAAAAAGTGTAAAATTTGAGTATACAACCGCTTTAAAGGAAACGGCAGAGGGCGGCAACTAAGTGCAGTATATAGGAAAAATACTTTATTAAAAATAACAAGGGGCAACTCACAAGAAGCATAAGAGCATGTAATTCCCCCCCCCCCTCCCCCCGTAAGGTTTGTTGTTGAGCCTCAGTGCGTCTTCGGGAGCCAGGAAGCAGGAGCCGCGTAGGACATCAGCAGCAAAACCGGAAACGCTGGAGCTACCCTGGAGCACATGCACTGCGCAGGACCGGAAGTGACGTCACAGCTGGGGGGGCGTATCCTAAGGGAGCGTGGCCTACATGTGTTTGGAGCATCACTGCTCCTTTTTCAAGCCCCTTGCAAAGTCCCACGCACACCTGGGAAGTTGGTAAAACTGACCGGCGGAGAGGACGTTGCACGCAAACAGCGGACGCACCGCAGCACCTGCCGCCCCGCATGCGCCAGGCCTAAAGAGCCAGTTTGACGCGAGTGCATTTTAGGTAACCCAGCATCCAGAGTCTGCAGCTGGAAGAGAACAGTGGATGTATACTGAAGGGTTCCAATCTGCCGAGTCCTCAGGAGTTGGCATGGGATGAATGCGGCTCTTTTATACACACATTGGGGACGGCTGAAAAACACACTTCTTACCGAGACTGGCATCAATCAATCTCTCCTTCCTACCATTGTAAGCCAACACTTCATAAACAGGGCCGAAAGTTAATATGCAGATCGGGAGGCAATTAGAGCCGGGGTTGGGGGCAGATGGACAGAGGACATAATAAACCCCTGTGTAGGGGGCCCCCCCCCCCAGCTTATATAGACAGAAAATCTCTTTGCTAAGCAGGGCCATAAAAAGCAGGTCGTTACATTTCCAGAAACACCGCACCGCCATTGATTACAGCTTACAGGAAATTAGAGGGTCAGATATCAAAGCTCGCAGCCAACAATTAATAAGAGTCCAGAGACGCTGACACCAGGCAGATCGGTGACACCATCTCCACTGACTTACAGCATTGCAGCATCGGGGGGGGGGGGGGGGGGAGCCATCACTGCAAAGTCACTCTGTGTCTTATAGTTCCACTGCTGGGACCATGACGTAACTAATACGAGGCTTAGTGATCAGCACTTCTGCCTCGCAGCACTGTTAAAATAGCGGACAGCACACTATCTGCATGGAGTTTGCATGTCCTCTCTGTGCTTTCGGTTCTCCGGTTTCCTTCCACACTCCAGAGACATGCTGGTAGGTTCCATTGGCTCTTATCGGCATTATACAGTAAAGCCTTGGATTGCAAGCATAATTCGTTCCGGAAACATGCTTGTAATCCAAAGCACTCTTATATCAAAGCGAATTTTCCCATAAGAAATAATGGAAACTCAGATGATTTGTTCCACAACCATTTATTCATAAGTCCTTCAGTTTATAGTCCATATATAAAGATTATAGCAATGTGATTTGGTTGTGTAACCATAAAATGTCCACCCACAAATGGAAGCCTCCACAAGGGGATTAGAAGCAAAATCCAGCAGGAGCTCCAGAGTATAAAAGAGAAGAGAGGGCGCCTCTAAGTGTAGCAATATGGTTACATTTAATGAGGGTACAACATTTAGCAACTCACATGGTTGACAATTAAAAGAGGCACATCTAAGTATGCAGGCGTCCGAGGTAAAGCTGGCCACATAGACCATCCCCCGCACCGCCGGCTCTCACCGCTGTCAGTCTGCAATCGTGACTGGGAAGACTACCCTGCAGTAGAGCGATCTGAAAGCGAGGCTTGAACCGCTCCTGGAGCGCAACATGGAATAGATGACGCTGATGGCAGTGAGGAGGACGGTCTATGTGGACAGCTTTACCCCGGATGCCTCCATACTTAGATGTGCCTCTTTTCATCATCAACCATGTGGGTTGCTAAATGTTGGACCTTCATTAAATGTAACCGTATTCCTACACTTAGCCCCTTGTACACACAGTCGGACATTCCGACGGAAAATGTCCGATCGGACCGTGTTGTCGGATAATCCGACAGTGTGTGGGCTCCATCGGACTGTTTCCGTCGGAATATCCAACCGACAAAGTTTTAGAGCTGGGCTATAAAATTTTCCAACAACATGATCCGATCGGACTTTGTCCGATCATTTGTAGAGAATTCCGATCGGACAAAGTGCCACGCATGCTCAGATCAAATTACGAGACCAAAGCTATTGGCTACTAGCCTGAACGTAGTCCCGTCCTTACGAATGAACGTCATCACAACTTTGTCTGACTGTGTGTATGCAACACAAGTTTCGGACAAAATCCGCCGGATTTTGTTGTCGGAATGGCCGACCCGTGTGTACAAGGGCTTAGAGGCGCCTCTCTTCTCTTTTAGATTCAGTTGTGATATGACGCTACTTCTATGTCAAGATGTCACTTGTATATCAAGTAAAACATTTTTTTTACATTTTGCTTGTCTTGCAAAATGCTCGCAAACCAAGGTTTTACTGTATACTGTAAATGTCTGAAATAAAATAAACAAAACAATACAATTCAAACTTTCATTACCTAACTCAGGGGTCAGCAACCCATGTGGCTGAGAACGCAATGTCTTTTTCAGTAGCTGATCTGAGGTGTGGAGTAATTGGGGTGATCTGAAGGCTGAATGTGTAGGCATTGGGGGATAATTTGACGGGTGAAGGTGCAGGAATTGGCGTATTTTCCGAAAAGCGAAGGTGCAGGAATTGGAGATGATCTGAGGGGTGAAGGAGCATAAACTGGGTTGATCTGAGGGGTGAAGGTGCAGGAATTGGGGTGTTTCAAGAGGTGAAGGTGCAGGAATTGGAGATGATCTAAAGGGTAAAGGTGCAGGAATTGGAGATGATCTGAGGGGTGAAGGTGCAGGAATTGGAGATGATCTGAGGGGTGAAGGTGCAGGAATTGGAGATGATCTGAGGGGTGAAGGTGCAGGAATTGGAGATGATCTGAGGGGTGAAGGTGCATAAATTGGGTTGATCTGAGGGGTGAAGGTGCAGGAATTGGGGTGTTTCAAGAGGTGAAGGTGTAGGAATTAGAGATGATCTGAGGGGTGAAGGTACAGGAATTGGAGATGATCTGAGGGGTGAAGGTACAGGAATTGGAGATGATCTGAGGGGTGAAGGTGCAGGAATTGGGTTGATCTGAGGGGTGAAGGTGCAGGAATTGGAGATGATGTGAGGGATGAAGGTGTAGGAAGAGGTAAAGGTGCAGAAATTGGAGATGATCTGAGGACAGAAGGTGTAGGAATTGGGGGTGATCTGAGGGTTGAAGGTATAGGGATTGGGGTGTTTCGAGAGGTGAAGGTGCAGGAATTAGAGATGATCTGAGGGGTGAAGGAGCATAAACTGGGTTGATCTGAGGGGTGAAGGTGCAGGAATTGGGGTGTTTCAAGAGGTGAAGGTGCAGGAATTGGAGATGATCTAAAGGGTAAAGGTGCAGGAATTGGAGATGATCTGAGGGGTGAAGGTGCAGGAATTGGAGATGATCTGAGGGGTGAAGGTGCAGGAATTGGAGATGATCTGAGGGGTGAAGGTGCATAAATTGGGTTGATCTGAGGGGTGAAGGTGCAGGAATTGGGGTGTTTCAAGAGGTGAAGGTGTAGGAATTAGAGATGATCTGAGGGGTGAAGGTACAGGAATTGGAGATGATCTGAGGGGTGAAGGTACAGGAATTGGAGATGATCTGAGGGGTGAAGGTGCAGGAATTGGGTTGATCTGAGGGGTGAAGGTGCAGGAATTGGAGATGATGTGAGGGATGAAGGTGTAGGAAGAGGTAAAGGTGCAGAAATTGGAGATGATCTGAGGACAGAAGGTGTAGGAATTGGGGGTGATCTGAGGGTTGAAGGTATAGGGATTGGGGTGTTTCGAGAGGTGAAGGTGCAGGAATTGGAGATGATTTGAGGGGTGAAGGTGCAAAAATTGGAGATGATCTGAGGGGTGAAGATGCAAGAATTGGGGTTGACCTGAGGGCTATAGATTTGAAGAATTGGGGTATTTTGAGAGATGAAGGTGAAGGAACTGGGGGTGATCTGAGGGGAGAAGGTGCAGGAATTGGGTTGGTTTGAGGGGTGAAGGTACAGGAATTGGGTTGGTCTGAGGGGTGAAGGTGCAGGAATTTGGGCATTTCAAGAGGTGAAGGTGCAGGAACTGGGGTGATCTGGAGGTTGAAGGTGCAGGATTTGAGTTGGTCTGAGGGGGGAAGGTGCAGGAATTTGAGCATTTCAAGAGGTGAAGGTGCAGGAATTGGGCGTGATCTGAGGGGAGAAGGTGCAGGAATTGGGGGTGATCTGAGGGGAGAAGGTGCAGGACTTTGGTTGGTCTGAGGGGGGGGGGGGGGGGAGGTGCATGAATTTGGTTGATCTGGGGGGGGGGGGGGGGTGCAGGAATTTGGGAGTTTTGAGAGGTGACGGTGCAGGAATTGGGGTGATCTGGGGGTGAAGGTGCAGGAATTGGGTTGGTCTGAGGGGTAAAGGTGCAGGAATTTGGGCATTTCGAGAGGTGAAGGTGCAGGAATTGGGATGATCTGGGGGTGAAGGTGCAGAAATTTGGGCATTTTGAGAGGTGAAGGTGCAGGAATTGGGATGATCTGGGGGTGAAGGTGCAGGAATTTGATTGATCTGAGGGGTGAAATTGCAGGAATTGGGGTGTTTTGAATGGTGAAGGTGCAGGAATTGTGGCTAATCTGAGGTCTGAAGGTGCCAGAATTAGGGAAAGCTTCAGCAGGGTTGTAATAAGGCTTTTGTGTGGGACCGCAGGCTCCTGTCACATGACCCTGTACTGTACAACCCCCCATTCTTACAGCCTGGTACAAACAGAGTTGAGATTACCCGGACCTATAGCTCTGCCGAAGCATCCGATGACCAAGGAAAAGGTGACTTAGAGTCCCAGAAAGCTAGGCTGTGTTCCCCTTTAGCTGGCTCCAGCTAGGCTGCTCACATCAAAAAGGGATCCCCCTCCACTGGGTGCCAGGGGAGAGACTTAGAAATACAAGGGAACGTCAATCCAAAACGTATTCTTTGGCAACTTTCTATAAAGGGGAGCCCCCCCGGGTGACCCCATTTTCTGCAGTAACAGGGTAGCAGGGATGAGTATGGTGGAGCTCTCCCATAGACGTACAGAGGTGACCCCATACTCAGCACTGACAGGGTTACACAGATGTTACGGCATGGAGATACAAGATGAGCCGTATTCCCCGCTCGGGCAGAAAGTGGCGTGTAGTTTTGGCACACTTCCGCGTCTTCAAATGTTTGGCTGGAGCTGTGCATAATGTGCAGAGAATGCCTCTAGGCACAAACGGTCTTTTTTTTACCAGACTCCGGAGACACGAGCGCAGTGTGTGTGTGTTTTATACCGGAACAAGAAATGAACCCAGTCCTGTCTGTCATTCCTGTCCGGGGCTGACAGAGTCACCTCATTAACCCCCGCACTGCCTTCCCTCCCTTCAATGCCCCCTCACAACCACTCTTCTACAGTTAGTAGAGCCACAGATTGATTTACATTGAGTTTTGTTCAGAACACAGTGAGCAGCTCAGATGGAGGTGTACACAACCCTACCGGTAGCAGAAGTGTATAACTACCTACAGCACCACATATTTTTCCTGGGAGCTGGCTCAGTAGGCACAGGGATGTGAGCTGGCTCAGTAGACGATGTAGGTGGGCTCAGTGAGCACAGCCATAAGACCTGACAGTGTGGACACATCAATGTAAGCTGGCTCAGTGGGCACACCCATAAGACCTCACTGAGTGAACACAGCAGTGTAAGAGGGCTCAGTGGGCGCAACCATAAGACTTTACTGAGTGGACACAACAATGTAATCAGGCTCAGTGAGCACAGTCATAGGACCTGACTGAGTGGACACAATATAAGTGGGCTCAGTGAGCACAGCCATAAGACTTGACTGAATGGACACAATATAAGTGGGCTCAGTGAGCACAGTCATAAGACCGGACTGAGTGGACACAACAATGTAATTCGGCTCAGTGAGCACAGTCATAGGACCTGACTGAGTGGACACAATATAAGTGGGCTCAGTGAGCACAGCCATAAGACTTGACTGAATGGACACAATATAAGTGGGCTCAGTGAGCACAGTCATAAGACCGGACTGAGTGGACACAACAATGTAATTGGGCTCAGTGAGCACAGCCATAAGACCTGACTGAGTGGACACAACAATGTAATTCGGCTCAGTGAGCACAGCCATAAGACTTTACTGAGTGGACACAACAATGTAATCAGGCTCAGTGAGCACAGTCATAGGACCTGACTGAGTGGACACAATATAAGTGGGCTCAGTGAGCACAGCCATAAGACTTGACTGAATGGACACAATATAAGTGGGCTCAGTGAGCACAGTCATAAAACCGGACTGAGTGGACACAACAATGTAATTGGGCTCAGTGAGCACAGCCATAAGACCTGACTGAGTGGACACAACAATGTAATTCGGCTCAGTGAGCACAGCCATAAGACTTTACTGAGTGGACACAACAATGTAATCAGGCTCAGTGAGCACAGTCATAGGACCTGACTGAGTGGACACAATATAAGTGGGCTCAGTGAGCACAGCCATAAGACTTGACTGAATGGACACAATATAAGTGGGCTCAGTGAGCACAGTCATAAGACCGGACTGAGTGGACACAACAATGTAATTGGGCTCAGTGAGCACAGCCATAAGACCTGACTGAGTGGACACAACAATGTAATTCGGCTCAGTGAGCACAGCCATAAGACTTTACTGAGTGGACACAACAATGTAATCAGGCTCAGTGAGCACAGTCATAGGACCTGACTGAGTGGACACAATATAAGTGGGCTCAGTGAGCACAGCCATAAGACTTGACTGAATAGATACAATATAAGTGGGCTCAGTGAGCACAGCCATGAGACCGGACTGAGTGGACACAACAATGTAATTGGGCTCAGTGAGCACAGCCATAAGACCTGACTGAGTGGACACAAAAGTGTAGGCAGGCTCAGTGAGCACAGCCATAAGACCTGACTGAGTGGACACAACAATGTAGGCAGGCTCAGTGAGCACAGCCATAAAACCTGACTGAGTGGACACAACAATGTAGACAGGCTCAGTGGGCACAGCCATAAGACCTGACTGAGTGGACACAACAATGTATACTGATTCAGTGAGCACAGCCATAAGACCTGACTGAGTGGACACAACAATGTAGGCTGGCTCAGTGAGCACAGCCATAAGACCTGACTGAGTGGACACAACAATGTAGGCTGTCTCATTGAGCACAGCCATAAGACCTGACTGAGTGGACACAACAATGTAGGCAGGCTCAGTGAGCACAGCCATAAAACCTGACTGAGTGGACACAACAATGTAGACAGGCTCAGTGGGCACAGCCATAAGACCTGACTGAGTGGACACAACAATGTATACTGATTCAGTGAGCACAGCCATAAGACCTGACTGAGTGGACACAACAATGTAAGCTGACTCAGTGAGCACAGTCATAAGACCTGACTGAGTGGACACAACAATGTAAGCTGACTCAGTGAGCACAGCCATAAGACCTGGCTGAGTGGACACAACAATGTAAGTAGGCTCAGTGGGCACAGCCATAAGACTTGAAAGGACACAACAACGTAAGCGGGCTCAGTAGGAACAGTGGGGTGAGTTGGCTCAGTGGGCACACCTACCTGACTTATTTTGTGGTTTCGGATAGAGTGGAGGTGGATTAAAACACCTGTCCGGTTCTTATTGCGGTCTGTGCCCCTGTTAGGGAGATTCGCCCGCTCAAGTTGCCCTGGTGACCGATGACTGACAAGTCAAAGTAAAAAGCCTGAATCTGGAGCAGCTGTGCATGGCAACCAATCAGCTTCTAGCTTTCATTTTCAAAGCTTAACTGAACAAGCTTAAGGCAGAAGCTGATTGGTTGCCATGCACGGCTGCTCCAGTTTTGATAAATTCCCGCCAATGTGTTTTACCTTTTCGCCAAGAAGGGGGCATTAATGGGGGAATTACGCAGTGAGTAATTCTGAAAACATGGGTTAGGGAGTTCGTGGAGTTCCCCTTTATTGCCCCTTATTAAGGAGACTCTGAAATATTTCAGCGATGAATATGAATGTAGCATGCGGGTGGAGCGGCGGGGGTTAAACCGGCAGTAATAAATATGTTTCGGTGATTGTACCTTTGCTGTGGAGTGACAGAGATCATGGCACATATCAGGTGTAATTTCTCCTCTACTCCCACCAGCAGAATTCCCTGAAGTTCTGTCTGCTATCTCGCCGGGTCCTGAGAGACATGTACAACAGGGTAACTGCACCGCGCTCCCCCTCCATCCCTGTCAGTGTCAACAAGCAGAGAAAGGGATCCGCCGCCTCGTACCGCTCGGTAATTGTTTTAAGATTGGAGCGTTTATCACCCGTTTTACATTTAAGGGCAATTTCAGAAGTCTCAGACTTACATATAGATAACAATGAGGCACAATAGAGAGCAGAACGATGGAGGAATGGAAATAAATGTCAGAGGAAGAAAAAGATTTCGGCATTGTTTTCTTCTCAGGGGAACCGGCTTTGCGATAGATAGGATGGCGTGGAATGACGACGATAGGGCCATCGTACCATCTGAACATTGATTGAGACCAGCTGGTGACCACCGTACCTTGTGGGGGTCCCATGGAGGGTGATTATAATAGAGACATTGGTGGTGGCATGTTGAAGGAGTGCTGTAGAGGCAAAGGCCAATGTGTAGGAGAGCTTCAATAGGCTTGTATGTCCACGTTGGTGAGATTATGGTGGGCCCCAGAGCTATCTGTCATGGTCAGGCTCAGAGACCAGTAGCTATAGCCAGGGCCATCCTAATGCATGGGCACCCCTGGGCACTGCCCCGGGGCCCCTGGTGCATGGGGGCCAGTAATGTCCACAAACCTGTATTGTGTCCTCCTGATCTACCCTGTACTGTACCCTTCTACCTCCCCCCGGCATCATAATCACCAACTGTCCCGGATTTGTTGGGACAGTCATACTTTTTTTTAACTAAGCTGTCCCAGGATGAACATGTCCCGGCAGTGTCCCCAAACCTGTACTCTACCTTTCTACCTCCCCCTGGCATCATACTTGCCCAACTGTTCCAGATTTGCTGGGACAGTCACACATTTTTTTTAAGTAAGCTGTCCCAGGAAGGCCATGTCCCAGCAGTGTCCCCAAACCTGTATTGTGCCCTCCTGATCTACCCTGTACTGTATCCTTCTACCTCCCCCCGGCATCATGATCGCCAATTGTCCCGGATTTGCTGGGACAGTCAAACTTTTTTTTCTAACTAAGCTGTCCCAGGATGGCCATGTCCCGGCAGTGTCCCCAAACCTGTATTATGCCCTCTTGACCTACCCTGTACTGTACCTTTCTACCTCCCCCTGGCATCATACTTGCACAACTGTTCTGGATTTGCTGGGACAGTCACACATTTTTTTTAAGTAAGCTGTCCCAGGATGGCCATGTCCCCGCAGTGTCCCCAAACCTGTATTGTGCCCTCCTGACCTACCCTGTACTGTACCTTTCTACCTCCCCCCGGCGTCATAATCACCAACTGCCCCGGAATTTCTGGGACAGTCACACTTTTTTTTAACTAAGCTGTCCCAGGATGGCCATGTCCCGGCAGTGTCCCCAAACCTGTATTGTGCCCTCCTGACCTACCCTGTACTGTGCCTTTCTGCCTCCCCTGTACTGCATCCTTTCTGTTGATTAATCTTTGATTTATGACATGTTTTCTCATTGTTTAAAATATATTTTATTGAAAATACTGATAAATGTGTTTCGTTTTATCAACAATTTATACTTTAATTCTTGAGACTAGGTGCATAAATTGGGGCAGACTGGTAGGGGCCCCGGTGTATTACATTGCGCATGCTACTAAGGCGACCCTGGCTATAGCAGTAGAGATGCTCCCACCCACCAGCTGGATAAGTGCAGCAGCAGCTAACCCCGGTGGATGACGCAGGCTCACCCGAGGTGCGGGTTCTAAATACTGACGAGAGTTCACCAGAAGCTCCTGATAGTAGAGATGGATTTTGTTGCATGTTAAATACCAGGTCGCAGTCCTCGGGATCATCACCCCACCAGGAGGCGAGCAAGCCAGAGTCCAGTAGCAGATATGGCACGTAGGGATCAACCAGAAGTGAAGTCAAGCTAAAGGTCAGTAAGAAGTGGTTGCAGGCTGAGATTAAGCAAAAGCGAAATCAAGGAACAAGCCTAAGGTCAGTAACAAGTGGTAGTGAAGATATGGACGGCAGCAGGAGTGACAATAATCTGGCAAACAGGAAGTGAAGTCATGATTTAAATAGGAAGTTCATGGGAAGAGCAAAAGGTTCAAGGTTTAGAAGAAACAAGGTACAAGACAAGATTTTTCAAGGAATTCTCCAGGGAGCTTTCCACAATCTCAGGTGGCTCAGCAAGAAGATGCATTGGCAGACAGAGCAGAGGTTGCAGGTTCAGACCTGGGTCCTGACACCTTCACAGTGTCTACATATCTCTTTGAGGGACACAGAAACCATTGAAGACAATGGAAACAGTACAAGGACACATTAACCTTTTATGCTACACAATCTAATATCTAAAGTGAATCTGTCACTTAGGCTCTACTCCAGTCAGAGTTAGTGCTGCAGGCTTCATCTTGAAGTGAAGGTAGTCCTTTACAACTCACACTCATGAAGTGTCTGGGAGTCAAGTAAAGCAGTGCTGGTGGCTTCATTTAAAAGTGAAGGTAGTCCTTTACAACTCATACTCAAGAAGTGGCCCTGAAGGATCTGGGAGTCAAGTAATGCGATGATGGTGGCTTCATCTAGAAGTGAAGGTAGTCCTTAACAATTCAAACTCAAGAAGTGGCCCTGAAGTGTCTGGGAGTCAAGTAATGCGGTGATGGTGGCTTCATCTAGAAGTGAAGGTAGTCCTTAACAATTCAAACTCAAGAAGTTGCCCTGAAGCATCTGGAAGTCAAGTAATGCAGTGATGGTAGCTTAATTTAGAAGTGAAGGTAGTCCCTCTACAACCTCACACTCAAGAGGCAGCCCAAGAAAGTGGGGAGCTCTGGCCTACCCCCGACATCTTGCTATTGGTAGGTAAATGTGACAAGCAGCTTTGCTGACCACTGGTGAGAACCCAAAGGGGCAAGATAGCACCTGGCTTTCAAGTGTTGGCCATACATCTGTCAAGTGTTGGCCAAACCTTGGTCTGGTCAATAATTCTGAATACAAGAGCCCCCCGGGTGCTGTTGAAGGAAGCTCAATGTACCTTCAGCTTACTGCCGCTCCCAGGTGGCGGTTCCCTAACCTCAAAGTAAGTCTAGGTTCACTTTTAACCAGCAAATTTTCTAAACCAGACATTTATGAACAAGCAAGTGCTGCACAGCTCAAACAGCATCGCATTACACGTACATCACCCCGATACATTCAGGGAGAAGTGCGCTCTAGATAATGCATTGCATTTACACATTACCTGCCATCAAGCAGCTCCGTAGAGACTGTTTTATTTGTGTTTTTCAAATCAATCAACATGTAAAAAGGAACAAAAAAAGATAAATACAATATTTGTTAAAAAAAACAAGCCGAGAGCTGTATGCTGCACTTAGGCTCCGTCTAATTTCCAGAGTGCGGGTAAGCAGCCGCTGTCATGCAATATTGTGTATTTGTCCCATTGAGAATGTAACGATTCTGAGTACAGCTGTGTCTGTAGAAGGCCCCTTTCTTCATAGCCAGGAATTCCATAGACACAGCTGTGTCCACAATATCACTAAACACTTCCTATTGAAGACAATGGATAAAAAAAAAATGAACCGATTATTTAATTGTCCAACCTTGCATGACTTACAATTGTATGAGGGGGGGGGGGGGGGGGGCGGCGCACCTTTGATCATATTACATGGATGTGTTTGAAAGGGAAAAGTTAACACAACCACTACAGGGAACAAAGGTATATCTGTGGACCCATAAAGGTTCCTCCACTGACACAATAGCACAGATCTCCTGTATAGAGCCCCAGGAGGATATGTGGAAACGGCAAACTAGGCTCTGACCGGTCTGGTGCACCCCAAACACTCTGTTACTGACCCCCCCCCCCACACTATGAAGGGAGCCCTCATCTACCAATAATAAGCTGTAGAAGACGGCAAACTAGCTGGTCACATTGTGTGTTCTTGTAACTTAAGGTGGTTGTAAACCTCAGACGTGAAATACGAACAAAGCATCTCCCTCCAGACCAGAGGTCTCCAAAATGTGGCCCTTTGATTGCCTTTATCCGGCCCTTGAGGCATTATTCCTGCCACTGACATCAACAGTGGGGCAATGTTCCTTCTACCGACAACAAAAATTGGCCACCGACACCAACTATTTCTCCCCCTAATACCAAAGATCAGGCATTGTTGACTCCCACTGGGCCCAGTCCGGCCTCCCTAAAGCCCGAAGGAGAGTAAAGTAAAGTAGCTCTCTCTTTATAAAGTTTGGAGACCCCCGCTCTATAGTGTGCACTTGTCTCAATCCAGAGCACTAATTACCGCGTACACACAACCGGACTTTCCGGCAGACTAGGTCTGACGGAATCAGTCCGTCGGACAATCCAATTGCGTGTGGGCTAATCCGATCGTTTTTTCGTTTTAAAAAATCCGGACCTAGAAATAGAACATGTTTCAAATCTGTCCCGACGGCCTCAATTCCTATCGGGAAAACCGTTCGTCTGTGTGCTGGTCCGACGGACCAAAATACGACGCAGGGGCAGCTATTGGCTACTGGCTATTGAACTTCCTTTTCTAGTCCCGTCTTACGTCATCACGTTCAAAACGAGCGGACTTAGTCCGGTCGTGGGTGACCAAGTCCGTTCGTTCGGAAAGTCTGTAGGAACGCCGCCGAGCCTAGTCTGTCGGAAAGTCCAGTCGTGTGTACGCGGCATAAGTGTGATTTCTGTCTGCTGCCTCCTTCCTCTGCTATCAGTATGAATCACTTCTGACAAGTCTTCCCGAAACCAAGAGGAAAAAAAGTGACAGAGGAGGGACCTCCAGCAAAAGTGACAGAGGAGGGACCTCCGGCAAAAGTGACAGAGGAGGGACCTCCGGCAAAAGTGACAGAGGAGGGACCTCCGGCAAAAGTGACAGAGGAGGGACCTCCGGCAAAAGTGACAGAGGAGGGACCTCCGGCAAAAGTGACAGAGGAGGGACCTCCGGCAAAAGTGACAGAGGAGGGACCTCCGGCAAAAGAGACAGAGGAGGGACCTCCGGCAAAAGAGACAGAGGAGGGACCTCCGGCAAAAGTGACAGAGGAGGGACCTCCGGCAAAAGTGACAGAGGAGGGACCTCCGGCAAAAGTGACAGAGGAGGGACCTCCGGCAAAAGTGACAGAGGAGGGACCTCCGGCAAAAGAGACAGAGGAGGGACCTCCGGCAAAAGAGACAGAGGAGGGACCTCCGGCAAAAGTGACAGAGGAGGGACCTCCGGCAAAAGTGACAGAGGAGGGATCTCCGGCAAAAGTGACAGAGGAGGGACCTCCGGCAAAAGTGACAGAGGAGGGACCTCCGGCAAAAGTGACAGAGGAGGGACCTCCGGCAAAAGTGATAGAGGAGGGACCTCCGGCAAAAGTGACAGAGGAGGGACCTCCGGCAAAAGTGACAGAGGAGGGACCTCCGGCAAAAGTGACAGAGGAGGGACCTCCGGCAAAAGTGACAGAGAAGGGACCTCCGGCAAAAGTGACAGAGAAGGGACCTCCGGCAAAAGTGACAGAGAAGGGACCTCCGGCAAAAGTGACAGAGGAGGGATCTCCAGCAAAAGTGACAGAGGAGGGACCTCCGGCAAAAGTGACAGAGGAGGGACCTCCGGCAAAAGTGACAGAGGAGGGATCTCCAGCAAAAGTGACAGAGGAGGGACCTCCGGCAAAAGAGACAGAGGAGGGACCTCCGGCAAAAGTGACAGAGGAGGGATCTCCAGCAAAAGTGACAGAGGAGGGACCTCCGGCAAAAGTGACAGAGGAGGGACCTCCAGCAAAAGTGACAGAGGAGGGACCTCCGGCAAAAGTGACAGAGGAGGGACCTCCGGCAAAAGTGACAGAGGAGGGACCTCCGGCAAAAGTGACAGAGGAGGGACCTCCGGCAAAAGTGACAGAGGAGGGACCTCCAGCAAAAATGACAGAGGAGGGACCTCCAGCTGATTGACAGCCTCAGCTCTGTTCCTGTGTGAAGGGGTTGTGTCCCCTTTCCCTCCAATCAGCTCTCAGAGCTCTCCTGACTAAGCTCTGCAGAGTGTAACGCCAGCTCTCCGCCCCCTTTTTTTCTGAACTCTCAAATAAGATTTAAATATTCATCACAGGTGTAGGGAAGAAAAGACTGCAGATAAACAGGTACAACTTGTACGTAGGAGGATTTGTTTCATCTCTGTGTCCAGTCACTTCACTGGGTATATCCAAGAGCTTACAACCATTTTAAAGTGGATGGAGTAGGGAAGGATTTCAGCCCGTCAGGTTTTTAGTGTTTTCAAGAAATCTACCCTCACTTCCTGTCCCTGCGACAATGGTTTTAACAGACAGGAAGTGACGGTCAATCTACAACAGCGACACTAATAGGACTTCTAGTGGAAGGCTTCAGCCCCTGGCAGCCATTTACGTATTTCTGAACCGGGGGCCGGTCTCAGGCTTTAAACATGAGATATTTGTGCAAAGATTTACTATTACTACAAAGAATTACTATTCTTTTTGCTGCATCTGTTTACTATCATTAATCTCTGTGGATTTCAAACATTCATTGTGTGCCAGACGACCTAGGAATATTTCTGAACTAGCAGCGTTCTGCAAGAAAGAGTGTGTGTGTGGGGGGCAGAGGCCAATGATAGGAACCAAACAAAAGAGGGGTTTGGAGGCTGAGAATTCTACAAAAGGTGGTACTGGACATGTCTCAGGATGCCCACATTTCACCATGTCATTAATGGGGTTATTTAAAGTGGTTGTAAAGACTGAGATTTTTCTTTCACCTTAAAGCATTCTCTGTCCTGGCTCGCAGTCTCCACTCTAATTCATCCCATATGTGTTCTATCGGGTTGAGGTCAGGGCTCTGTGCAGGCCAGTGAAGTTCCTCCACCCCAAACTCGCTCATCCATGTCTTTATGGACCTTGTTTTGTGCACTGGTGCGCAGTCATGTCGCAACAGGAAGGGGCCGTCCCCAAACTGTTCCCACAAAGTTGAGGGCAGGAAATTCCGATCGTGTGTATGCAATTTCGACGCACAAAAACTCACGCATGCTCAGATTCAACGACGAGACGGAAGCTATTGGCTACTGGCTATTGAACTTCCTTTTTCTAGTCCCGTCGTACGTGTTGTACGTCACCGCGTTCTTGGCGGTCGGAATTTAGCATGACCATGTGTATGCAAGACAGGTTGAGCGAAAGCCCGTTGGAAAAACCATCAGAGCTTTTGCCAACCAAAATTCCGATCGTGTGTACGCGGCATAAGAGTTCCCTTCACTGGAACTAAGGGGCCAAGCCCAACCCCTGAAAAACAACCCCCCACACCATAATCCTCCACACCACAAAATAATTTGGACCAGTGCACAAAGCAAGTTCCATAAAGACATGGATGAGCGAGTTTTGGGTGGAGGAACTTGACTGGCCTGCACAGAGTCCTAACCTCAACCAGATAGAAAATCTTTGGAATGAATTGAAGTGGAGACTGTGAGCCAGGCCTTCTCGTCAACATCAGTGCCTGACCTCACAAATGCTCTTCTGGAAAGAATGGTCAAACATTCCCCATAGACACACTCCTAAACCTTGTGGACGGCCTTCCCAGAAGAGTTGAAGCTGTTATAGCTGCAAAGGGCGGAGCCAACTCAATATTGAACCCTACGGACTAAGACTGGAATGCCATTAAAGTTCTTGTGTGCGTACAGGCAGGTGTCCCAATAATTTTGATAATATAGTGTATATATCTTTTTCTTTCGGTAAAACCATAGACTGCTGAGAACGTTCTGAGGCCTGCAGATAACTGTATATATTTCTATGGGTATTTATTGTTTGTTACATTGTTCTCTCTTTGTTTTTACAAATACAGAGAATCACCTCTTCACCTGATTGGATGAGCGGTTTTAGTTGAAGAACAGATGAGATCATATCCAATCCGCAGGCTACACAAGACCTTCCAGAAGTCAAAGTCACAAAGAAGTAACATTGTGTACGAATAAGCATAAAACAAATCCCGACAACCCACAACAACATAATACACTGCTACCAACAAGACAAGACACTGCCGAGAGGGAAGAGTATGGGGAATGACACAAGACTGCCATTATGGTATGAAACCAATGTCCAGAAAATGTCCAAAGTTCTAAAAGTTTACCTACTCCTTTTTGAAAGAGTAGGGAAGAACAAGAACCTTATTCAGTATGTCCCTCATGAAGGGATATTTCTCAGTCCCCCTGTGGTCACCAGGATGGGATATGAAAGGAAATGTCCTTGGCAGGGACATGGACATCAATAAAAATCAGGCAGAGGTTTTAACCCATTCTCCCTCTCTACTTGCCTGAAGTTGAACTTTAATGTTCTCGTTCTTCCTTTTGTAGAGACAGATGCCCCGCTTTTTTTTTATTTTATATCATGAATAAAAATCAAAATATATACTTTCTAAAATGTGTTAAATGGTCTAAGCTATTTATTTATAGACCAGTGGGCATCAATTTATGAGATATGGGGGGCCTCAACAGTGGCCACTAATGTTGTCAAGGGGCCGCATCTAATGTTCAGTTAATGTAAAGCTACAGAGCACTGTCATTGAATGCACACTTACTAGATGAAATAGTCAGACAGAGGACATGCTAGAAGGGTGGTTGAAGACCAAGAACATGCTAGAAGGGTGGTTGAAGACCAAGAACATGCTAGAAGGGTGGTTGAAGACCAAGAACATGCTAGAAGGGTGGTTGGAAATCAAGGACAAGCTAGAGGTGTGGTTGGAGACCAAAGACTTGCTAGAGAGGTTTGGTTGGAGACCAAGGACATATGGTAAAGGTGTGATTGGAGACCAAGGACATGCTAGGGGTATGGTTGAAGTATAAGGACATGAAAGAGGTATGGTTGAAGTACGAGGACATGCTGGAGGTATGGTTGAAGTACAAGGAGTTGATAGAGGTCTGGTTGAAGTACGAGGACATGGTAGAGGTGTGGTTGAAGTATGAGGACATGGTAAAGGTGTGGTTGAAGTACGAGGACATGGTAGAGGTGAGGTTGAAGTAGGAGGACATAATAGAGGTGAGGTTAAAGTACAAGGACATGGTAGAGGTGAGGTTAAAGTACAAGGACATGATAGGAGATATGGTTGAAGTACAAGGACATGATAACAGTGTGGTTTAAGTATGAAGGACATGACAGAAGTGTCGCTGGAGACTGAGGACATGATAAAGGTGTGTTTGGAAATCGAGTATATGTTAGAGGTGTAACTGGAGACCGAGTATGTGCTAGAGGTATGGCTAGAGACTGAGGACATGCTATAGGTACTTTTGAAGACTGAGGATATGCTAGAGAAATGGATGGAGACCAAGGACATGCTAGAGGTGTTGTTGAAGACCGAGGACATGCTAGAGGTGTGGTTGAAGACCGAGGACATGCTAGAGGTGTGGTTGAAGCCTTTGGACATCCTAGACGTGGGGCTGAAGCCTAAGGACATGCTAGAGGTGTGGTTTAAGCCTGAGGATATGCTAGAGGTGTGGTTGGAGACCGAGGACATGCTAAAGGTATGGTTGGAGATGGAGGACATGCTAGAGGTGTGGTTGGAGATGGAGGACATGCTAGAGGTGTGGTTGGAGATGGAGGACATGCTAGAGGTGTGGTTGGAGATGGAGGACATGCTAGAGGTGTGTCTGAAGATGGAAGACATTCTGAAGGAGAAAGTCAGAGACTGGGAAGATGTTACATGACATAGCTATCAATCACTGCCACTATAACATATTGAAAAAAAATCAATATTCCCAACTACTGCTTACTTGTGTCCAAGGGCCGCACAAATAACAGACAAAATTTCCCCTGGACCACAGGTAGGATACCAGAGACACAGACCATGACTGGACACATAGCTTCCTCCATTAGGTCCTGAGAAATGAGTCTTATCCTCCCCCTCTAGGTTTGGCAGGACAAACTGGAACTTTCAGTTCTGCAACATCTGGAGAGACCCATGATGCTCTGAGCTTCCAGAACAATTTGATGTCCACTCCTCTGGAGCGGCGGTTCCCTGGTACCGCCAGCACGCAGGCGGTGAAATATTAAGCCGTTATTAATGATAATCATTGTGGGAGATTCATTACACGAGGTGGATACATTGCTCTATGTGATAGATGGTCCTCAGCTGAGGAGAGAATTCATTACAGGGGAAAAGCTCCAGCAATGGCATTGTTGCAGGGTGCACGCTTGCTAATTTGAATTCAATACACATTATTATGCAATATTAATGACTGCTTTCTGGAAACGACCGTGTTCAATAATTACAAACAATAAAAATAGTATTGACCATGTTCTTTGATTAAATTTCTATTAGCCAAAGATTTGATGGGATGAAGGGAGGAAAAAGTCTGTTCACAATTAATCAAACCCAACACGAGGTTGATAGATGGAGAATTAATTTATGCCCGATTCTCATATTCTGCAAGATAGCTGGGCGAGACCATGTGACTCTGGGACTCCTCCTGCTGCGATATCACTATGGGCCTCACATACTGTATAACCGTGTCTTATAGAATACCAGTCTGGGCTATAACATATTACCATGTGTACTCTGCACTGGAAGTAAAGAGTCTGGCTGTGGGGGCGCCACTGATGTAGACACGTTCTTACTGGCCACAAACTGCACAAAACTGCTACCGGAAGAATGAAAAACCTGAGCAACTGTGGGTCCCCTCTATCACCAGTGGTAGAATGGTAGGCAATGGCTGCCCTGAGGTTGAGTCTAAAGAGTGTTCAGTCTCAACAAAGGGTCAGGGCAGGTGATGTTCAGGGTGGTAACACAGGCAAGTGGTGTTGGGTGGAGTGGTTTCATAGGCAGGTGGAGTTGGGGGAAGTGGTGACACAATTAGGTGATGTTTGGGCAGAGTGGTAAAACAGGCAAGAGGTAGGTGGTGTTCATCCAAAGTGGCAAGACAGGCAGGTGGTGTTGGGTGCAGAGTTGACATAGATAGGCGATGTTTGGGCAGAGTGGTAACACAGGCAAGTGGTGTTGGGTGGACAGCAAGTGGTGATGGGTGGAGTCGTAACGCAGACAGGTAGTGTTGGGTGGAATGTTAACACAGGCAAGTGGTGTTGGGTGGATTGATTACACAGGCAAGTGGTGTTGGGCAGAGTGGTAACACAGGCAAACGGTGATGGGTGGAGTGGTAACACAGGCAAACGGTGATGGGTGGAGTGGTAACACAGTCAAGTGGTGATGGGTGGAGTGGTAATACAGGCAAGTAGTGATGAGTGGAGTGGTAACACAGGCAAGTAGTGATGGGTGGAGTGGTAACACAGGCAAGTGGTGATGGGTGGAGTGGTAACACAGTCAAGTGGTGATGGGTGGAGTGGTAATACAGGCAAGTAGTGATGAGTGGAGTGGTAACACAGGCAAGTGGTGTTGGGTGGAGTGGTAACACAGGCAAGTGGTGATGGGTGGAGTGGTAACACAGTCAAGTGGTGATGGGTGGAATGGTAATACAGGCAAGTAGTGATGGGTGGAGTGGTAACACAGGCAAGTGGTGTTGAGTGGAGTGAACTTTGGGCCACAGATGGCTCTGCTGAAACCACCCAGCTCAACCAACATTAATTGTGAAATTTAAGGAGGCGGGTGGAAATAAAGTTGGATAAACACAGAGGTAGCAGGGAACAGGAATGTCAATGTCTGTCGGTAATGTGGGGGGGTTGTTTTTGTGGGAACATTTGGGGTGCCGTCGCTGTGCCTTCAATGTCTTCAGCATACCTGCAGCATGTCAGAGATTCAAGCAGGTGCTGCCCCTCGTATAAAACCCTTACTGTCTGCCCGCTCGTAAAATATTTAAACTGATACATTGTATATCTCTGTATTCTGAACTCCTTCATTCTTCACATTCTCATTTCATAAACTAAATACAGATTTTAATGTAACCACCAGGCAGCAAAGGTTGTAGAATTACCATAGTTAAATTGTAATTCCACCTTCATTAAGTTGCCGGCAATACACATTTAATAACAATATAAATCTTGCAGAATAATTCTCAGTGTTGTCCTTTTATTCTCCATGATAAATCCCTTCACTTTGCTCTCATCTGCTTTATTGTCAGACTGGATTCTCTCAGGTTTATTTTATCCACAGACAGGTTTTCTGCTAGTTGCTTTTCCTCTCTGGGGGGGGCAAACCTTGTAACCATTAACCGACCCTCCTTTATGCTGCTTGTCTCCAACTGTCACTGGGTGTGCACACACCTGATAGTTAGCGGCTCAATCAATAAACCTAAAAATAAAGAAATCCTAATGGCAGCTTACCCCCAACTCTTTCCAGCCCTGGAATTCTGGTATTTTTCTTTTATTCATTTTGCTTTTTCTTCTGCCCGGTGACCCTGCTAGATCCTTAACTTTCCGTCCTGGGGTGACAACGCTTCTTGAGCTGCTCCTGAAGCAGGGGTGTCACATCACATTTGGCTAGCCATCAAATTTTGCTAACCGCTGGAGTGAGCATGCGCGGCACCTGCCATACGCGTTCCAACACAGGGCCCCCCCGCGGGCTCGTTTCGCTCGCCGCGCTTCGGGCACAGCCTCGCTTCACTCGGCATAAATATAATCGTACTCTATGTCCATTTGGATGGTGGGGCTTGAACTTGGACTCAGGGGAGGAACGCATATGGCAGTGTCGCACATGAGCAGTCCGGCGGGTAGCCAACTGTGATGGGTTGCCATATGTGACGAAAGAGGGGCAGCATGGTCACTGTAGGGCATGCTGCGAACTACAAACTGTGTGTTTTTAAACACCTAACTAAAGCCTGATGGCTTCCTTACAGCAGCCACAGACCTGGTGACTGACAGTGCCTCCTACGACTGTGCTGGCTGGCCACATGTTTGAGGAGAGACGTCATCCACGTCAATGGCACAACGCATGAACTTGACGGATATCTGAACCAGAGAAAAAAATGCCATATACTGCAGATTACAGTCCTTAGATCTGGTAGTTGGATACGTTTTCTTTTTTGAGGCCAAGAGCATTTTCAGCAAGTACAGAAAATACCTGTCGATCCTGCCAGACGTGGCATCCTTGTTACTTTGTACATTCAGTTCAGCTCACACGAACAATGTGTGCTTAGAGACCAAGGACATGTTGGGGTTGTGGTTGGAGACCAAGGACCTGCTAGAGGTGTGGTTGAAGACTGAGGACCTGCTGGTGGTATGGTTGGAGATCAAAGACCTGCTAGAGGTATGGTTGGAGAACGAGGACCTGCTAAAGGTGTGGTTGGAGACAATAGAAGTGTGGTTGGAGACAGAGGACCTGCTAGAAGTGTGGATGGAGACTGAGGACACACTAGAGGTTTAATTGGAGACAAGAGAAGCGTGGTTGGAGACGGAGGACCTGCTAGAGGTGTGGTTGGAAACTGAGGACATGCTAAAGGCATGGATGGAGACTAAGGACATGACAAAGTTGTGGTTGGAGCCCAAGGACATGCTAGCGGTGTGGTTAGAGACCGAGGACCTGCTAGAGATGTGGTTGGAGACAGAGGAAATGTTAGAGGTGTAGTTGGAGATGGAGGACATGCTAGATGGGTGGTTGGAGACTGAGGACCTGCTAGAGGTGTGGTTGGAGACCAAGGAAATGCTAGAGGTGTGGTTGGAGACTGGGGACATGTTAGAGGTGTAGTTGGAGATTGAGGACATGCGAATGGTGTGGTTGGAGACCAAGGACACAATAGAGGTGTGGTAGGAGACTGAGGACACAATACAGGTGTGGTTGGATACTAAAGACACGATAGAGGTGTGGTTGAAGACCGAGGACCTACTAGAGGTGTGGTTGGAGACAGAGGACCTGCTAGAGTTGTGGTTGGAGACAGAGGACATGCTAGAGGTGTGGTTGGAGACAGAGGACATGCTAGAGGTGTGGTTGGAGACAGAGGACATGCTAGAGGTGTGGTTGGAGACAGAGGACATGCTAGAGTTGTGGTTGGAGACAGAGGACATGCTAGAGGTGTGGTTGGAGACGGAGGACATGCTAGAGGTGTGGTTGGAGACGGAGGAAATGCTAGAGGTGTGGTTGGAGACAGAGGACCTGATAGAGGTGTGGTTGGAGGTGGAGGACATGCTAGAGGTGTGGTTGGAGAAGGAGGACATGCTAGAGGTATGGTTGAGGACCTGTTAGAGGTATGGTTGGAGACTGAGGACATGAGGGATACGCATCCCCTGGATTTAACCCTTGCAGTGTGGGGACACCCTTGCTACAAGGTTGGATTTTTACTTTTCCTAGATTTGGGAAATACATGTTTTTTTGTTTTTTTTTGTGGTGATGATTTAACAATAGATTAATGCCAGTACAGAAAACTTTCAGGAAGGCAGCCCCAGAGCTATGACACACCATGAGCAGAACATAACAGTAATATGTGGGAGGTTATGGGAAGGGGAAGATTTCCAAAACTAATCACACAGTACAGAATGAATCTGTATGGGAGGTTTCTGTGGAGGACTGCAGCTATTCCCCAGGTAGTGGTGACATCCCGGATTAGGGTGGATAATAGCAGAGATTCCTGTTGCGGAGTGTGGAAAGTACCGATCTATCCCAGGACAATTCTCACACACACACACACGGCTTACACACAGAAAAGAGAAGGACTTTCCGCGGCGTGTCAGAGGATGGCAGGTGCTGCGTATGGAGGAAAGGTGCGTGTCACATGGATTTATGTGATCTCCTTTACAAGGGAAAAAAAATAAAAAATCTACACACCGTGCATCTCATTTTTATCCGCGCCTCCGACGGGCGATAAATCACACCGTGCCAGCGCTGAGAAATGTCTACAGTGCAAGTACAGTAATGACAAAGAACACAGAGCCGGCCATGTATCTTATTATGATCTAAACACCGATCTGATGCCATAATCACACTGAGAACCTGCTGGGGATTCTGGGTAATGGCCTAAATTAATGCGAGATCACATGCAGGAGAGAAAATAAATACAGCCGGGGATTATGGGTAATGGACTAACTTGCTTTTATGATTAGACCTTAACGGCAGCTGGGGATGATGGGTAATGACCCAACATGAGCTTTGACTGCAGTAAGGGATTCTGGGTAATGGACCGTCACGCCACAATCACCTTGCTTTGGACCTCAGCGAGGGATTCCCGGGTAATTAATACACCCAGGCCATGAATGTCAAGTATACAGCCCTTGATCCCAGAAAAGGAATTCTGGGTACAGGAGTATTGCACAATATACACCGATCAGCCGTAACATTCTGACCAATGACAGGTAAAATAAATAACATGGACTATCTGGTTAAAATGGTATCTGAAAATGGATGGGATATATTAGGCAACAAGTGAACATGTTGTCTCTGAAGTTGGTGTTGAAAGCACAAAAAAATAAATTAAAAAAATCAGAGCAACCTCAAAACTGCAGCTCTTGTGGGATGTTCCTGGTCAGGGCTGTCCAAAAGTGGTTCCGAGGAGGGAAAACGGATGACATGGTCATGGGTGGCCAAGACTGATGAAGGTGGGGAGGGAAGTCCGATTCAATAGATGAAGCAAAAAACACAAACTCATATGTGAACTGTTAGCCGGAGTAGGGAGAGTGTGGGCAATTAAAATCTCGGTCATAAGACGTTCATAAAAGATGAAAGTTCATGAAAGGCAAGTTCAGAAGCAAGTAGATCCAATAGAAGAGCTACTGGAACTAAAAAAAAAAAGTGAATGCCGGTTCTGATAGAAAGGTGTCAGAACACACAGAGCATCGCAGGTTGTTGTGTATGGGGCTGTGTAGCCTTAGACAGGTCAGGGTGCCCATGATGACCCATGCCCACAGCCAACAGCACCAACAATGGGCACATTAGCGTAAGAACTAGAGGTGTGGATGGAGACCAAGGACAAGATAGAGGTGTGATAGGAGACTGTATTATGTTGAGTTTGTGTGCACTAAAATTAATTTACTAGCAAAAATGTAAAAATTTGCCCCAGAAAGTTAGTGGTTACAGCCCCAAAACCAGCTAAAGCCTGCTGTAGGTGTCCCCGGCAGTGTAAAATGGTTTGTCCAACTGTCACCATTATCATTCCAGATATGAATCTCAGGATACAATATTTTTCCCTAAAATGGTCTTGAAGAGACGCGAGAAGAGAGAAGGGAGAGCGCCTCCAAGTGCAGACCAATGGGACACTTTTTATTAAAACCAAAAATGGCCCCTCACATAAACACATTAAAGGACAGGCTCATCTGTACAAAGCCGGGACAGTAGTAAAGGAAATCCACACTTGAACACGCCAGGGGCTGTTGTTGGTTCCTATCATGGAGGAGGAAGCCTCCAAGTGTCCTACTGGTCTGTACTTGGAGGCTCTCTCCCTTCTCTTTTCTTTCTATATACAGAGCCAGCTTCTGCTCCTCGGAATTGCTGCCCTACTGATTAGACTTGATGGAGGAGGAAGCCAGCTGAAACCATGACAGGAACAGCAGACCCTGGCATGTTCATGTGCGGATGTCCATACTACCGTCCTAGCTTTGTGCAGGAGGAGCCTATCCTTTAATGCTGCCCTAGCGATCGAACTTGATGGAGGAGGAAGCCAGCTGAAACCCTCCAAATGGCAGTGGAATGCAGCATATGTGGGGTGGCATCACCAGAGGGAGGGGAGTGACGCGTTTCAGAGCATGCAAAAGGAGCGCACATGCCTGGATTCTGCATTACGCATGCTCAGAAACACATCGCTCTCCTGCCTCTGGTGGCATCAAACCACATATGCTATGCCCCACTGCCATCTGGATGGTTTTAGCCAGCTTCCTCCTCCATGATAGGAACAAACAGCAGACCCTGGCATGTTCATGTGCGGATGTCCATACTACCGTCCTAGCTTTGTGCAGAGGAGCCTGTCCTTTAATGCTGCCATAGCGATCGGACTTGATGGAGGAGGAAGCCAGCTGAAACCATCCCAATGGCAATGGAACACAGCATATGCGGTGTGACATCACTAGAGGGAAGGGAGCGACGCGTTTCTGAGCATGCAAAACGAGCGCGCATTTCTGGATTCTGCATTGCGCATGCTCTGAAACATCCTCTGGTGCCATCACCAAGCATACGCTGCTCTCCACTGCCATTTAGATGGTTTCAGCCAGCTTCCTTTTCCATGATCGGAACAGCAGACCCTGGCGTGTTCATGTGCGGATGTCCATACTACCGCCCCAGCTTTGTACAGATGAGCCTCTCCTTTAATGTATCCATGTAAGTGGCCATTTTTGGTTTTAATAAAAAAAGTGTCCATTTGGAGGAGCTCTCCCTTCTCTTATCACTTCCCTTTAAGACCATTGTATAGAAAAATGTTGTATCCTGGGATTCAAATGTCCAATGATAATAGTCAGTATATAAATTACTCTATTTTTATATTGACTATTTGTGTAAGTGGCCATTTTTCATTTTAATAAAAAAAGAGTCCTTTTAGTCTGCACATGTGCAATGATAATGATCAGTATATAAATGACCCTATTTTTATTTCGACTGTTCATGCGAGTTGCCATTTTTGTGTCTTTTTGGTCTGCACTTGGAGGCGCTCTCCCTTCTCCTGACTTTCTATATACAGAGCCAGCTTCTGCTCCTTGGAATTGCTGCCTTACCGATTGGACTATTTAACATATTTATAATTATGAACTTTATACATGATTGGTTTATGGATCGATTCACCTTTGTGCCTACTTCCCATTGTTTTTGAAGGGAAGTAATATCCGCAATAGGTGGGTGAAGCAATGCAAACAGGTCACCACCTGAGAGCCCTCAGTGTCAATGGATGGACCAGCTTGACCAGCATCCATCCATGAGTGAAGTATTATTGGGCAGACATTGGAAAAAGGTTAGGTGATCCAAGGGAGATACCTACCCCCCCCCCCCCCCCCCCCCCCAGTCCTCTTAGCAGGCTATGTGAAGCCAGCCTGGGGATATTGCCTTTATTTTATTAGCTGTGGTTGAGGATCAGTCAGCTCCGGGGAACAGACACTTGACAATTGAACCAAGTGAAACCACTTTCATTGTGGAAGCCAGTAACCGCCCACACCAACCTCGAGAAGTGTTGTCAATAGCGCATTGTGCAATAATTATTCACAAATGTGCGGGCTCGCTGTGTCATAAAATAAGAGTCTGAGACAGTGAGTTTTCCCGTCAGTTGGAACAACACGCCTACATCTTAATTACAGGAAGCCCGGCTCTCTCTCTCTTTGTTCCCCATAGAAGTAAACAATATGAGCTTTATTCCTTGTAGCCATCCAGAGAGACCGACAATACACAGCAACCTGTTTATAATGATAGGGCAAGGGAGGGGGGTCTGCTCCTTTAAGTGGGTAGCTGGCAAGGCTCTATCTGCTGGGGGATTACAAGGATGTGTTAGCAGCCAACCGGTCATGCTGGGACTTGCGGTTCTCTGCGAGAGGAGGGGGGTGCAGGTCAGAGGTTTACAATGCATTATGGTGCATTCTGCTAAACTCAAGAAATATATATCTCTCAATATGTTCCCAAAGTGGTACTAATCCAGGTGGACCTGTTTAGCTCACCCAATGAGCCTACTAATAGGAAAACCCCACAGCCTCTGAAGACTTCACCTAATGAGCCTACTGATAGGAAGACCCCACAGCCCCCGAAGACTTCACCCAATGAGCCTACTGATAGGAAGACCCCACAGCCCCCGAAGACTTCACCCAATGAGCCTACTGATAGGAAGACCCCACAGCCCCTAAAGACTTCACCCAATGAGCCTACCGATAGGAAGACCCCACAGCCCCCGAAGACTTCACCCAATGAGCCTACTGATAGGAAGACCCCACAGCCCCTAAAGACTTCACCCAATGAGCCTACCGATAGGAAGACCCCACAGCCCCCGAAGACTTCACCCAATGAGCCTACCATTAGGAAGACCCCACAGCCCCTGAAGACTTCACCCAATGAGCCTACCGATAGGAAGACCCCACAGCCCCCGAAGACTTCACCCAATCAGCCTACCGATAGGAAGACTCCACAGCCCCCGAAGACTTCACCCAATGAGCCTACCGATAGGAAGACCCCACAGCCCCCGAAGACTTCACCCAATGAGCCTACCGATAGGAAGACCCCACAGCCCCCGAAGACTTCACCCAATGAGCCTACCGATAGGAAGACCCCACAGCCCCCGAAGACTTCACCCAATCAGCCTACCGATAGGAAGACGCCACAGCCCCCGAAGACTTCACCCAATGAGCCTACTGATAGGAAGACCCCACAGCCCCCGAAGACTTCACCCAATGAGCCTACCGATAGGAAGACCCCACAGCCCCCGAAGACTTCACCCAATGAGCCTACTGATAGGAAGACCCCACAGCCCCCGAAGACTTCACCCAATGAGCCTACTGATAGGAAGACCCCACAGCCCCCCAAAGACCTCAATCAGAACCAACAGCACCCAAAGAACTCACCCAATGAGTCTGATGATATGAAGAACCAACACCCAGGGGAGCCCTCACCTGAGGTGAGGTGCATTGGGTGATGGGAGAGGATACCTGTCTGACCTGGTCTGGAATTAGTAGGGGGCTTATGGTTCAGCAGAAGAGGTAAAATATACACTGCACACATTAAAAAAGCTTTATTGTCCATGGAGATTATACCTCATGCTGGACTCCGATCCTCTACCTCCGGTTCATCCCACTAGGGTCATATAGATGAAAAGCATTTTAGGAAGAGGATCGGAGTCTGGCGGCAGGTGTTATCTCCAGGTACAAGAAAGCTTATTATTAAAATTAATTAAACTTAAGGTAATAGGATCAAAAATTAATTTGATACTATAAAAAAAAAAAAAAAAAAAAAGAAGGATACGGTGGTGTGCGGCCACTAATACAGAGGTCTTACTGCACAATTAGCATCTATTATTATGGTGTCATTCCATTTGAGTGTCCTTACTATCATCTGCTAATGAAAAAAACAATACAAATAATTAGTTTACGTGATCTCTAGGATAATTGGACTATAGTACACCCCCTCGCCCCCATTTTCTTAAGGGGAGGAGTTCTGTAGTCCATCTGGCAGAGCTGGTCTTTCTGAACTTGATGCTTTTGTTTTAAAAGAGAGAAAACACGGGGAAATGTGCCCTGATATTTGCAAGTTGAGCAAGACCCAACAGCGCTGCTCCAGACTGCCCGAGGTACCTGTCCACGCTCCTAATGATGGGGAAACAGTATAGCACCGGCCGCACGCCAATGACATCACCACTTTGTAAAATCTTTATTAGGGTGCGTCCAAGTGTGCGTTTTTTTGCACGTTCACCTGTAGCACATTTTGGGTAGCCCGTTCTTTCCAACCGGCTGCGTAATAACACATGGGAACGTGTAAAAAGTAATGCAGGCACGATATTTTAAATTGCACTGCACCAAACCACATAGTACTGCAGTTTTGGTGGTCACAAACGCACCCACCACTGCTAGATTTGTGGGGTTGCCATTAAGATTTAATGGCAGCACGCCTGAAGCACGCCTGAAGGCAGCACGCCTCTGCGTTGGTGTGCACAAGCCCTGAACCACAAGCAGCATATGAAATGTCGCCGCCCAGCGATCGCCCCCTACTTAAGATGATACAAAGGGGTGACATTATTGGTGCGCGGTTGATACATAGGTTGAAGTCTAATGTGGAAGGTTTTTGAGCTTATTCACACTTTTGTGTTTTGAAAAATCACACTAAAGCAGACACGTTGCCACAAAGCATGGCAATGCACCTGGTCTATAGGCAATGACACCCATTGTACAGTAGAGCACAACGCTCCACAGCACAATACAACTCATGTACCATGACATCAAGGGTCCCATATGTTTTTTTCATACCTTGTGGTACACTGACAGCCCACTGATAATGAGAACCGGCAGAAAGGGGTACCATTTCACCAATGACAGAATGGTGGCCAGTCATCGATCATAATGAATGGGCTGCCTTAATACTAATGCATGCCATAACACATTACAACATATCACAAAAAATTGCTTTAGTGTGAATGGGCCCTTACAAAGAAATGTTACACTGCAGTACAGGATAGCAGGGTCCCCTGAGGATGGAGACGCCATGCTGCGACATGCCAGAGAATAAAGGGAATAAAAGGGTTAAATTTGAATCCTTGCACCCAACACCCCCTTGAAGACCACACCTAATAGACCTAATAATAGGAAGACACAACAACCTCTGAAGACCACACCTAATAGGAAGACCCAACACTCCCTGAAGACCTCACTAATGATAGAAAGACTGAAATCCCTCAAAGATCGTAACCATTGGGCCTAATGATAGACAGATCCAACATACCCCTGAAGATCTCAGCCAATTAGCCTAATGACAGGAAGACCAAGCCCTCACTAATGATAGAAAGATTGAAATCCCCCAAAGATCTTACCCATTGGGCCTAATGATAGACAGATCCAACATACCCCTGAAGATCTCAGCCAATTAGCCTAATGACAGGAAGACCAAGCCCTCACTAATGATAGAAAGATTGAAATCCCCAAAGATCTTACCTATTGGGCCTAATGATAGACAGATCCAACATACCCCTGAAGATCTCAGCCAATGAGCCTAATGATAGGAAGACCAAAAAACCCCCGAAGACCTCACTCAATGAGCCTAATGAAAGGAAGACCCAAGACTCCCCGAAGACCTCACCCAATGTGCCTAATGATAGAAAGACTGAAATCCCCCAAAGATCTTACCCATTGGATCCATCTAATGATAGATGGATCCAACATCCCCCTGAAGACCTCAACCAACGAGCCTAATGATAGGAAGACCCAACATCCTCTGAAGACCTCACCACAATAAGCCTAATGATAGGGAGACCCAACACCTCCCAAAGACCTCAACCAGAACCAACAGCCCTCCAAGCCCTTATCCAATGAGCCCAATGATTGGAAGAACCAACAGCCCCTGAAGGCCTCAACCAATGAGCCCAATGATAGGAATATCCAACGGCCTCTGAAGATCTCACCAAAAGATCGCCTAATAATAGGAAGACCTCAACCAGAACCAACAGCCCCAGAAAACCTCACCCAACGAGCCTAATGATAGAAAGACCCAACACCCCCGAAGAGACCTCATCCAATGAGCCCAATGATGGGAGGACCCCCTATCATTAGGCCCATTGGGTGAGGTGCATTGGGGAATGGGAGAGGATACCTATCTGACCTGGTCTGGAATTAGTAGGGGCTTGTTGTGGTTCAGCAGAGGATACAGCGGAGTGCGTCTTATGCGTTTGTATATTTGGATTGGAGAAAGTGAAAATGGTGCACAGTGATCGATCATAATGAAAGGGCTGCCTTAATGTAACGCATGCTAATGCAGGCCATAACATGTGCCGAAGCATCACAATGAATTGTTTAGTGTGAATGGGTCCTTTTAAAGCAATGTTGCATTGCAGCACAGGAGTAACAGGGTCCCTTGAGGGTAGAGACGGCATGCAGTGATGTGCCAGTGAATAAAGGGTTAAATCCGAATCCTTGCCCCCAGACAGACCAATCCCATGCCACATCTCAGAGGGGCCAGAAGAAGCGGCGGCAGAATTGCGACACTTTACAGTAGACGTACAACTTTTAATCAGAAAACAAATCACTGCTTAAATAGCATCTTCCCTGCCAGATGGGATGTCTACGTCGTTCCAAGTCCTATCCGTCTTCCACTCATCTCTGCTCCTACCCCCCCACCCCCAGCACAGACGGAAGGGGGGGGGGGGGTGCGATTTCATAAATCACTCAATGGCGCCCAGTCATCGATCATAAAGGCCTTATCCTTCACATGTGACAATAACGGATGTGCCGCTCCATTCCAAACCATTATACATTCTAAGCCAAGCAAACAAAAGTATGGAGTAACACATTTATCCTCCTCTCCAGCAGTATATGTGCAGACCCCATATGGCATCTGAGGAGAACGCGGCCCTGTTCACGTATGATTGATGACAATTCGCGCTCTTTTAAAAGTGAGAAAGAAGGAAAAAAAAAAAAAAAACTTCTCGGGGAAATACTAGATTTAAGTGTTAAGAAAAAGCTTTTAAGCAGATGGCGAGCCCTCCTCCCCACCTCTGTTTTATTAACGTAATGTGAACGGGTGTTGGACAACTTACAAAATTTCAACAACAGCAAGAAACTGCGTCTGTGAGATTTCGCCTTTGAACGCCGACGACGCACAGGATGTCATGTAGAGTAGATGCCAGGTTTAAACTCTAAAACTGAGCATAAGCACAATGGGCTCTCATTGATCAAACAGTCTGAAATAAGTACTATCGGTATTGCTGAATAGCAACCAATAGGGAAGTGGAGTTGACTTTAACAAATGAGAACCCCAAAGATGAATGGTATTCCTTAGCTTTTTCTTCTCTCTGTAAAAATCGAATTCTCCCCCTGAGAGTTCTAAATTGGGAAAAGGATATTTGTTGTTCCACTTTAATTCAGATTAGTACATTTCTACAAAGTTATACCAGAAGAAAAATGAAAGACAGAGCTTTTAATATGGCGGCCATTGAACAGTAATACCAAGACATAAAATGTATCCTCTGCCGAACTGCAATAAGCCTTACTGATCCCAAACCAGGTCAGACAGATATCCTATCCCCCATAACACATGACCCAACACCTCATGAAGACCTCACCCAATGAGCCTAATGATAGGAAAACCAAACACTCCCAAAAGGCCGCACCCGATGGGCCTAATGAAAGGATAAACCCAGCATCCCCCGAAGCTCACACCCATTGGGCCTAATGATAGACAGACCCAACATTCCCCTGCAGATCTCAACCAAAAAATCCTAAACGATAGGAAGACACAACCCCCCCCCCCCGAAGACCTTACCTAATGGGCCCAATGATGGGAAGATCCCAACAGCCCCCGAAGACCTCACTGAATGAGCCTAAGGAAAGGAAGACCCAACAACCCATAAAGGCCTCACCCAATGGGCCTAATGATAGGAAGACACAAACCCCATGAAGACCTCACCTAATGGGCCCAACTAAGGGAAGACCCATCAGCCCCCGAAGACCTCACTCAATGAGCCTGAGGCCGCGTACACACGCGGGGACTGTTCGCTCAACTTTGTCCGCTGAACAGTGTTTCGGCGGACAGTCCGCTCGTGTGTGGGCTTTCAGCGGACAGTTTCAGCGGACAGTCTGCTGAACAAAGTTTTTCGGAAATTCCGAAAAACTGTCCGCTGAAACTTTGTTTCAGCGAACAGTCCCCTCGTGTGTAGGCTTGTTCGTCAAACTAAGTTCCGCGCATGCTCAGAAAGGATTTACACGCCGAAGTTTGCATTGCAATGTATAGGACGTCGTATTTTTCGTCCCGTCGTACGTGCCGTTCACGTCATCGCGCACGGTTTCAGCGGACTGTTCGTTCGTCGTGTGTGGGCAAGTCCGTCCATGCTAATTTTGAGCGGACTGTCCGCTGAAACTGTTTGACGGACAAAGTTGAGCGAACAGTCCCCGCGTGTGTACGCGGCCTAAGGAAAGGAAGGCCCAACAACTCATAAAGGCCTCACCCAATGGGCCTAATGATAGGAAGACACAAACCCCATGAAGACCTCAACCAATAGGCCCAATGATTGGAAGAACCAACAGCCCCCAAAGACTTCACCCAATGAAAGGAAGACCCAACACCCCCTGAAGCCCTCAACCAATGGGCTCAATGATTGGAAGAACCAACAGCCCCCAAAGACTTCACCCTATGAATCTAATGATAGGAAGCCCCAAGACTTTCTGATCACCTCACCCAATGAGCCTAATGATGGGAAGACCTCCTCATTAGGCCCACTGGGTAAGGTGCATTGGGGGATGGAAGATGATACCTGTCTGATCTGGTCCGGCATTAGTAAGGATTGTTGAGGTTCAGCAGAGGATACATCGGAGTGCGTCTTATGTGTTTGTATACCTGGAGGGGAGAAAGAAAATCGCAGTGGGCCTGTGTGCCCACGGACGGTCATTGTATGTGGTTGCTTGGAGCGGTGTCATGTACATACATTTGCATCGAAGGCTGGCCATTCATGGTCGAATTTCAAAAGAATTTTCTTTTGAAAGTAAGCAAATTTTGTGCGTTTTGTGATCTGATGGTGCCATGATTGATTTCGAAATTTGACCTACCAAGCCTTCAATTTCACCTCATGTTGCTACAGAAAATAATTTTTGTGGCTGGGAATCTTCTTTTCTTGCATTCATTCGCATTTCTTTTTCAATTACATTTTTCGCATGATTCCCCCATCAATAAATAGAAAATTGTTTGTTTTAAAAAAAAAAAATTCAACATGCCCGATTACTCAAATTCGATGGCTGCACGAAAATCGGCTGTTGCTGCAGCCCACTAATGGTGCGAAAATTTGAAAAAATATTCTTAGATAAGATTTTCGAAAAATGCTTTCGATATTCGACCCATGTATGGCCTGCCTAACAGTGAAGTGAATTTAGAAATCAAAGGGGGAAATTACGTAAAAAAAAAAAAGATCAAAGTAGACATAAACCTTTATGAGATGACATTGAGGGCCTGTGTAGATGTACTTTTGTTCATTCAAGTGTGTTTTGTATTCCCATTCAGGTTAACAGGAATGTCAAACGCATTTGTCGATCAGGAGGAGGTCATCTGCAGGCCAAATTTACCTCTGTCAAAAAATTATGAATGAGCCTTGGAGTGTCTCAAAGGTCATTGACACAAGCCCAAAGCCCATCCATGCAGGTCCCTAGTTTGCTAATGTAGCTTTGTAAAAAAAAAAAAAAAAACGTAATAAGTTTTGCTTTTTTTTGCCTTACATCTGTACATGTTTTTACATTATTACATCTCAGGACTGCTGATCTCCTGCAGCCTCTTTGAATCCACTTCATGTCTACATGCTCTCCAGCGATGGCCACGTGGCATTTATCAAGGCAACTTCCCCGATGGTGACAACAGTGGACCATGTCTGTGTAAAGTGTGTTATAGCGGTAGTCTCCATGGGACAGCACAAGAGCAAGGGACAGTGTAGTCACCCTATAATAGGAACAGCAAAACACAAAAGGGGGCAAAGGCCCATTGCATTATCAACAGCACTTTGGTAAAAGATACAAATTATACTCACAAACCAGAGAAGATTGGTAGCGTACCACATATATACAGAAATCAGAAGTCCGACCTCTAGCCTCGTAGGACCAAACGGATGACAACAAAGATTTTGCTCTGAGGAAGAGGGCCAGCCCCCCGAAACACGTCAACTGGTACGGTCGTCCATTTAGTATTATGAGGCTAGAGGGCGGACTTCTGGTTTCTGCATATATACGCTACCAATCTACTGTGGTTTGTGAGAATAACCACTTCGCACCCGGGCCAATTCTGGCATTTCTCTACTACATGTAAGAATTACTCAGAAACCCCAAACATTATACATACATATATATAACGATGTGACACGTTCTCCAATGCAAAATTACGTTTATATCAGATGCTCTTCAAGGCATAACAATGAATAGATGTTACTGTAGAGGTACGAGCATACCATGCTCTTCATCAGGCTTGGGTGGAATTTTTTGAGTCCATCCTGACACTAACAAAAGTAATAGAGGAACAGAGGAAGTAACCCACCCTACTTTTTGGATTTTATATATTATATATATATATATATATATATATACCGTATATATATATATATATATATATATATATAAAATTTTATTTTATTTTACTTTTTTTTAGCAAAAAGAGAGCCCTAGAGAGTAAAATGGCAGTCATTTATTATTACCAGTATTTATGTCACACGGTATTTGCACAACAATTTTTCAAAATGCAATTTTTGGGTGGGAAAAAAACTTTAATGAATTTTAAAGCAAAAAAAAAAAAAACATCATTGATAGCCCAATTTTTTGGGTAAAATATAAAAGATGATGTTATGCCGAGTAAACAGATACCAAACATGCCACGTTTTCCTGAAAGGGTTCATGGTATGGCACAAAACTATGGTACTTAAAAATCTCCATAGGTGACACCTTAAAAAAAATGTACAGGTTGAGTTCCAGGCTCCCAGGATCATAGAGATGGCCGGGGACCATCCGGTCAACAGCCAGCTCTATGGTAATCCAGCACCACCGCAGGATCCATTCTCTGGGCCCCCGGCCCGGAGAGGCACTGGAGGATGTTCCCCCCTCCTGCCGCCTTTAACAAGACAGGGAATCGCTGGCTGAAAACCAAGATATCTGGATGATACCTGTAGCTGCACCCATCATCCAGATATCTCCACTTCAAGCCCAGGACGTCACACGATGACCTTCCGGCAGGAAGTCGCTAATTTGTATCTTTTATTAAAATGCTGCTGATAATGCACTAGGTGTTTGTGCCCTTTTTTGTTTTTTGTTGTGTAGGTACAGTTCAAGATTCCCCGATCTGAGGATGGCCGCATCGCATTTGCATATCTGAATTGTAATTGAGCAGGAGGGGCCACAGGTTGAGCACCCATGAAGGCTAGCATCTCTGTGAACTCTAATGCCAGAAAAAGACCAATGAGAGCTCCATCGGAATTTAGCTGTCCAAATTTCCGCCAGCCCAAAATTTATAGCATGTTCTCAATTTTTCAGACGAAAAAACTTTCTATCGGAAAATACAATCGTGTGTATGCAATTCCGACACGCCAAAAATCACACATTGCTCAGATTCAACTACTGGCTATTGAACTTCCCGTCGTACGTGTTGTACGTCACCGCGTTATAAACGAACGGAATCTGATGTGACCGTGTGTAGGCAAGACAGCTTGAGTTGAATTCCGTCGGAAAAACCATCAGAGCTTTTTCCGTTGAGAATTCCGATCGTGTGTATGCGGCATTAGGCCTGAGGTGTCAAGTTCTTACCGCTCTACCCTAAATTATGAAGAGGACCATCCTGGCAGGATCACCAGGGATTATTTTAATAAAAGACGCAGATTTAACAATAATGAACGTGCCCTTTTCGAATGACATTAGATGAGATGTTCAGTGATTGGGTTTCCATCTACTTGTACTTCTGAGGATCCTCCATGTACCAGAAATACGTACGAGAAGACTCTTGTACAGGAAATCTCTGACTGTTCTGAATTCTAACAGACTAATGTTCTTTATGAGAATTCTGCAAAATTAAATTACAGAGACAACCCTGGATAGCAAATGACTGGCATTGCCACACAGGGCTGGCGGTACATTGGGGGTTGACTATTCTCCGAATCTCGTCTTAGTGAGAAAAACTGGATTAGTGATTTCATTTTGTTTTGGAGCATAGGAAAAATGAACACATTGCTAATAAATGTGAACACTTCCGACTAACTGACACACACCAGGGCATACTCGGAAAACATGAGCTAATATAACGAAGTTAGAATCCGGAAAGGTATACTAATACGCTGCCTAGACAGGGCCGGCTGGGAGTTGTAGTCCCCACGTATTGGCAAGCAGGGACTAGCATTGGCTCCGGCACGGCAGGTATTATGCGATTGTGTATGGAAAGGCGCTGGACTCTGGACAATCATTTTCACACATTGTGTGTCCTCACCTCCTCAGTGCCAGGAAGAATTAATTACACTCAGCATATTCCGTCAGATTGCCGGCCATTTCGGCAGGAAGTCATTTGTTTGTTCAATTTTTTTTTGGACTTCTGGAAGGAACATTGGCCAGGAAGAAAGGGAGGTGGCTGTGATGGATATAAGAGAAATAAGAGAGCCCACCCAGGATTCGCAGACCACCGTGAAGTTGTATCCTCATTATCTGATCACCCACAGGAGCACCGGGGACAGGGTGTATCAATCCACCACAGCGGGATCACCGACGGAGCCCCATATTAGGTCAGCCTCAGGGCTCCTTCCTCTCCAATCCCATTATTGTGTCACTACAGAATATGAATTGTTTTCTATCACGTAACCCAACATGATTCTGCTAGGATATTGCTGCCTAAACTGATGATGGTGATATCCCACGGTGCTGCTGGGCCCTACAGCCACTGCATGGTTTGCAATGGATACAGTTGTTGTCTCCAATTGCCCATTAGACCTTCTCAGGGTTAACCTTTATGGATTACTATTGTGACAGGGTAAAACTAACCTGTCTCAAGACGGTCTAAGCCCAGCTCACGTTCCCTATTAGTGGGCGAACAATCCAAGACTTGGTGAATTCTGCTTCACAACGATAAGAAGAGCCGACATTGAAGGATCAAAAAGCAATGTCGCTATGAACGCTTGGCTCAACTGATGACTATTCCCACCTCAATAAACCAGCTTTTGATATTTTGAAAGTGGACACCACACAAAAATATAATTGTCAGTGGACGAGGGGGGCAATCACAAAGTTTACGGTGACTCCACCACATATCTGCACAACCCAGCCAATAGTTGTGGAAGTCTGCCAGGTGAAGGTGGTCAGACCGATCCCTATTGTTCATTCCAGATAATAAAAGGAGAGTATTCATTTTTCTCAACCATTTTACCCTAGAGAAGGGTACTCCAAACTAAATAAAGGTGCCAATTTACTTTGCTTTAGATTTTAGGTGGGCCCGACTGTGGCCATTGAGAGTACAAAATTTCCCTCCATCAGTGGTAGTAAACAATCCCCCATCATTGGTGTCATTGGGAGGAATTGTACTCCATCATTGATGTCATTAGGCCTCATTGTTGGTGTCATAGAGAGGAACTGTGCCCCGTCATTGAAATAATTGGTAGGAATTGTGCATCTTCGTTGGTGTTATTGGGAGGAACTGTGGCCCATAATTGAAGTAATTGGTAGGAATTGTGCCCCTTCGTTGATGTTATTGGGAGGAACTGTGCCCCATCTTTGAAGTAATTGGTAGGAATTTTGCCCCTTTGATGGTGTCATTGGGAGGAATTGTGCCCTTCTTTAGTAAATAAAGTAGCACCCCAAAGGCCGGATGAAATCAAGCAAAGAGCCGCATTTGGCCCCTGGGACCACTGTCCTAGAGGAACCCTTGAAGTAAAATTCAGATCTTGGGAACTCCTGCTAAAAGCAATTCATTGGGGGTCAGAGAGAAAAATGTCTCTTATAAAAATGTCTCATATTGGTGGCCAGAAAGTTCCCCCTTAAAAAATACAAAGATCATAAAAAAAAAAGATCATTGGTGTGGTTGCTGGCTCTGCCACGTGATGTTTGAACTGAACCTATGCAGTCACCATTGGATGGGATGTCAATTAGCCACAGCTCAAGGAACACTTAGCAACCTCTCGAGGAACCCTAGGGTTCCATGAAACCCTTGTTGAGAATGACTGCTGTAAGTTGTCTGCTGGAGGATGACAGGGCCACTTTAAGGTACAGTCTACCATGGACACCATTATGAAATGCCATATGTTTATTACCAAAAATTCTGATTGCTTGGCCTTTGTTGTTGCTGCTTCTGCCAAGTGGTGTTTGACCTGGAACTATACAGTCGCCAACAGAAGGGAAGTCAATCAGCCACAACTCAAGGAACTCATGCCACATACACACGAATGGAATTTCCGACAGCAAATGTTCGATGTGAGCTTGTTGTCGGAAATTCCGACCGCGTGTACGCTCCATCGGACATTTTCTGTTGGAATTTCCGACAACAAAATTTTAAGATCGGGATCTCAAATTTTCCGACAACAAAATCCTTTGTCGGAAATTCCGATCATGTGTACACAATTCCGACGCACAAAATTCCACGCATGCTCAGAATCAAGCAGAAGATTCCACTGGCTATTGAACTTCCTTTTTCTAGTCCAGTCGTAACGTGTTGGACGTCAGCGTGTTCTTGCCGATCAGAATTTCCAAAAACATTTGTACGACTGTGTGTATGTATGCAAGACAAGTTTCAGCCAACATCTGATGAAAATAAATCCGCGGTTTGGTTGTCGGAAATTCCGATCGTCTGTACGCAGCATTAGCGACCTCTGGAGGAACCCAAGGTTTCCATGGAACGATGGCTGCTACCATACATTTATCTATAAAAAAAAAAAGGAGTTATCTTTATGCTGGAATGGGCCCTTAGAACCTTACATCAGACTACCGACCAGCTGTCCACAGCCAGCTTTAGCCCACCAATGCCGCACCTGAAATTCATGAGACCACGTTGAGCATCTCAAGCAAAAATTAAGTAGTGTGAGTGTTCATAAAAGATTAAAGTATATCTAATCCCAAAATAAAAATGTAATATATGGCAGCTTATCGGTCCTTAGATGTGGTGGTTGCTGCCGGCTTTGACCAGTCAGAAGACAGGCTCCACCGAAAGCTCAGGTAAGTCAATTCTTTCAAGATCCATTTTCTTTTCCGCCAACGCCGCATCTCCCTGTGTCGCTGTGACTGAGATCACAAAGTGTTACAAGCAGCTTCTAATGAGGATGCATGCTCTCCTTAGCAACCTCCTGCTATTGTAGATGTGGTTATCTCTGAAGATCTCATTAGCTTGGGAACACATTAGCAGACGGGAGAGGTGAAATCTTGACCTACTTAATTTCTTTGTCACCACTAGCGCCATGCTGCAGAGAATATCAAAGCCTCTGGCTCTGAATACCCTTACACAGTAGCTTCTGGGTGTCGCATGGCATTCCACGCACCCAGCTCCGTGGGAGCCCGCACCATGGTTTGCTGGGTACGTCAGTGGAGGTTCAATGAAAATTGGAAAATGATTAACCCCTCCCCAAAAGACTAGTAGGCTGAAGGGGGAGCAGGCATGGCTGCCCTAGGTAAGGTTGGCAGGAGACAGGCACTGCAAGAGAAAATTGGGCTTAACCAAGAACAGATCATTAAAACACAAAGCTGAAGAGCAGTTTTTGAAGGCTGAAAAAGAAAAAAATTTGGAAAGGAATTAAAAACTAATTGAGCACACGTGTTGGTGAACACAGCGAGATGCTTTTGTTTGGGCACAAACCGGTAACTTACATCTGTCACTCTATGCCCAATACCACTTGGTATAGGAATTTGTGGCTATTGTGAAATATGTTTAAATCAAAATTTTTGTTCCCAGAATTCAGCTCTACAGCCAAATATTAATGCCAATCTCATACCAGGTAATGGCTTTCTGAGATTTGTACATTAAAAGTTAAATTGTAGCAGCTATGAGCTAGGGCAAGGGTCTCCAAACTTTCTAAACAAAGAGCCAGTTAACTGTCCTTCAGGCTTTAGGGGTGCCAGACTATGGCCAATAGGAACAGAAAAGGCCTTGGCATCAGTGGAAGTAAATGGTGCCATCTTTGGTGACAATGGGAGGGCTAGTGCCCCATCTTGGTATTAATTGTAGTAGTAGTGCCCCATCATTGGCTTCAGTGGGTGAATAGTGCCCCATTGCTGATATCAGTGAGAGAAATGTTGCTCTATTGTTGGTATTTAGGGGAGGAATAGTGCCCCATCACTGGTGTTAGTGGATGGAATGGTGACTCAAGGGTCAGATAACGGTAAGCAAAGGGTCACATCAGACCCACAGGCCACAGTTTGAAGACCACTGAGCTATGGCACTCCATTACCTTTCTCACTATTTTCCCAGTGGTGCCTTTTCCAGGCCCGTTTTGAACCTAATTGGAGGTTGTGGCCCAATAAAACCCATTATAAGATCCTATTTGTTTGATACATGTGGCTTCTTTTTTGTCACAATGGGTATCCTAACTGGATAATGTTTAGTTGCTAAAGCATTGTGTCTGCAGATTTTTCTTTTTGCTTTTTTTTTTGCGTACCAACTAAGCACTGCCGATCTTCTGCAGCCTCTTTTGGCTACTTCATGTCTACATGCACCTGTGCATCATGATTCTGGACCAGCTTCCTGATGGTGACCATGGTGGAGCTAGCCTGAGTAATGGGTGTCAGCACAGTCATTGTAGAATCCACATGGGTACAAGGTGACAACATAGGAAGTCAGTTGGGAGACAGTCTCCTTATAACGAGAACTTGAACAAGGACCTCCATGGCGGGATCACCAGGGGTAGTTTTTATAAAAGCTTCAGTCTTAAAAAAAGATAGAAAGAAACTTTTGGAATGTCATGGACATGATGTTAATAATTATATGAAATGTTAATGATTGAGTTTATATCTCTGAATTGTGAAGAACACTCTCCTGTGGTACTTTGTTTATTTGTGATCTAAGTGGTATGTATATGTAGTACCCTCAAGTGTGCAACTAGTGTAGGTAAATGTATTTTGTTGACTCATGGTAGCTGTGCGAGTCTGTAACTGGGTCAGGTAACTCAGGTAGCTCAGGCTGGAGGGCTCTACAGGGCAGGTCTCTGGTGCCTCCCCCTGGTTCTAGAAGCTTTGAGAAGCTTCTGGAAATTAGTGGGCAGAGGGTAGGTCATCCTGATGTGCATATTCGAGGGAATCTGACCAAACCCCAGGCAGAAGGCACTGGCAGGTTGGTTGGATCAGCCCTTAAATATTGTGGAGCCTGGCCAGCAGGAGGAGTCAGGTGGAAGATGGAGTGCTGAGGTTGCGGTCATGAGGCCTGGGAGTGGAACCCGGGGCTTGGGTGATTTGCCTCCAGGCTGAAGCTGAGGAAAGGAAGGAGAGGAATCTCTGTTACCCTTGAGTCTTGTGCAGAAGACATCCTGGCTGGCATGGAAAGATCTGAACAGTAGGAGGCCTGAACAGAGGTCTTGTCCAGTGCCGCGGGAATTAACAGACAGTGTGAATACCTCAGCACACCCAGGGACATACGGGGGGGGGGGGGGGGGGGGGAGACTGACTGACTGACTTTCTCAGGGACAGTGTTGAGCTAAATCCCAATCCCTTGTCCTGGGGCGTTCTTCAGAGCAGCCAGGTGGGCTGGTAGTCTAGGCAGCCAGGTGGGCTGGTAGTATCTGCAAGCATCAGAACTGTGTGAGGTTCTACTGAGGAGACACAATATTTCTACATACAGTTTGGAACTTTGTGCTAAGTAAAGGGGACTGAGAGTTCCTGGTAGAACTTTGCCACTGGTCCATAGGGAACACGATTATTCCGGAGGGAGCACAGTCTTCATTTTTGTGAACACAGAGAAGGAAGTTTGTCCTCATCTGTTGTTCTTCAAGTCAAGATGGGCATCCCATAATCCATATACCCTATCCAAGTTGTTTTCCCCAATAAAACAACAAAAACAAGCCCATGGACCGATTCCTTGTCTCTGAGTGAGAGTCGGAAAATACATGTTGCCTGGGTGTGCAGGAAAAGGGGGACCAGAAATCCAGTGGCTCCTGTGGGGGTAGACATACATATATAAAGCTATATATAAACCGCGCCGGCACAGAGGTAATCAGGTAACACATAGGCATCAATGCCAAAGAGCTGGAGCAGGGTTTCTCAACCAGGGTTGCATGGAACCCTTGGGTTCCTCCAGAGGTTGCTTGGGGTTCCTTGAGCAATGAGCAATTTCTGCCTCTCAGATAAGTTCCCACTGAAACCATTGATCTTTTAGCAATCTGTAAGGGGGTAATTCTTCCCAATGGCCACTGACCATCACACTAATCTATCATGACTTGTAGATATAGATATTTTTAGCAGGGGTTCTCTGAGACTGAAAATCTATTTTTAAGGGTTCCTCGGGGTTGGAAAAATTGAGAAACTCTGTACTAGAGCCTCCCTAGCCAAGGCGGTCATAAACAGCCACCGAGTCCAGTAACTGTCATTGGAAGTTAAAGGGATGAACAAATTAACAAGTGTGTTTAGCGGCTGTGCGTCTCTGGGCCACCGGCCAGGACACGGATATCTGGGGATGGCTCAGAGTCGGGGCCAGGCATGGTAGAATATGCCACCCTAGAAAGTGTAAACACACACAGAGCACACATTGGACGGCGTCCAGGAATTCCTCACCCGGAATCACAACTACCATCCGCAAACCATAACAGACTTAACCCCTTCCCCTCTGCCAAAATCTATTCACGGATGCACAAGCCTATTCAATCTGCGCCAAGGCTGAGCTCGAGACTTCAGATGAAAGACCAAACATCACTATGGGTTTCTCTGATACCAAATACTGAAATAAGTTTCTGGATCTGAACCAGAACGAAGGTGTACTCTGTTTAGACAGCAAAGATAATGCCTGGTTAAATAGCAGGAGATTAGAGAGCCATATAGTTAGCACATGGAGATATTTTGGGTCTTTGGGTCTTGGCTCATAGTCATCATCATCAGCCATGGGTCTCATCTCAGTGGACCCATCATTGCCTCAGGTCATCGAGTACTCTCTACTGATATCAAATACTTTACATATGAAGATCTGGATCTTCAATAATACGTTTCTAGATTGCACCAGGCTGCCATGTACCAATCCACGGGAAGACTGGCAGCTGGAATTCAATTAGTTGTCCTAGCAACAAAAACGCGTAGCTGTACTTATGTACTATTTATGAGAGGTGGACAAGCCATTGTAGCAACTAGGAGCCAGGAAACGCACGCTTTACTAGAACAGCTGAAGAAAAGTCGCAAAAGATAGGGGCCGCTTCACACCACATGCAGTCCAGTGCATTTTTAATCTGCATCAAAAACGCATGCTTTCCATGCATTCCAATGGCCTTAGTTCCCACCATTGCAGTGTGTTCTAGTGCAGTCAACAAAAGTAAAAAAAAATCTGTATGGAATGAATCTAGAATATGGCAAAACTCATGAAAATGCACCAGAACACACATTTTGAATTGAGATGGAGAAAATTCATTCGAAAGCATCAAAAACACATGTAGATACGCATGCAGAAATGCATCTGGAACACAGAAATTGTGGTGTGAACCGGCACTTGAAACGAAGCCGAAGTGCCGTGAACACCGGACCCAGTTAGCCTGGATTAGTATCATGAGTAGGGCCAGCTTCCAGCACCATAACACCAACGATGCTCCAGGGCCATGGTGTGTGGCATCCTACATTGCGGTCGGTGGTAAGCCCATGGCAAGTATGACACTGGTCCAGGTCACGTGGCATGCAGGCAAGCCCCCAGCATTCAGGAGAGGACAGATGTCCACCTCCTCCAGGCCAGATCCACTTCCTGCCCCTCTGCCATGCTACTGGAGCCAAAAGGTATTGCTTGTGAAGAGGGGACGGTGTAATTAGTGGCACTCTGTAATGGGGGACTATGTAATTGGAGCCCTCTGCGATGAGGGACTTTGTGATTGAGGGCCCTCTGTGATGGGGGACTGTGTGATTGGAGCCTTCTGAGCTGGACTGGGTGATTCAAGGCGCTCTGTGATGGGGGACTGTGCGATTGGAGCCCTCTGAGATGAAGGAATGTATGATTCGGGGCCCTCTGTGATGGGGGACTGTGTGATTGGAGCACTCTGAGATGGACTGTGTGGGGGACTGCGATGAGGGACTTTGTGATTGAGGGCCCTCTGTGATGGGGGACTGCATGATTGGAGCCCTCTGTGATGAAGAACTGTGTGATTCTGGGTCCTCTGTGATGGGGGGTGTGGTATTAGAGCCCTCTGAAATGAAGGACTGTGTGATTGGGGGCCCTCTGTGATGGGGGACTGTGTGATTGTAGCCCTCTGCGATGAAGGACTGTGTGATTCTGGGCCCTCTGTGATGGGGGACTTTGTGATTGGAGCCCTCTGAGATGAAGGACTGTGGGATTCTGGGCCCTCTGTGATGGGGTACTGTGTGATTGGAGCCATCTGAGATAAAGGACTGTGGGATTTTGGGGCCCTCTGTGATGGGGGACTGTGTGATTGGAGCCCTCTGAGATGGACTGTGTGATTGAAGCCCTCTGAGATGAAGGACTGTGGGATTCGGGGCCCTCTGTGATGGGGGACTGTGTGATTGGAGCCATCTGAGATAAAGGACTGTGGGATTTTGGGGCCCTCTGTGATGGGGGACTGTGTGATTGGAGCCCTCTGAGATGGACTGTGTGATTGAAGCCCTCTGAGATGAAGGACTGTGGGATTCGGGGGGTCCTCTGAGATGAAGGACTGTGGGATTCGGGGCCCTCTGTGATGGGGGACTGTGTGATTGGAGCCCTCTGAGATGGACTGTGTGATTGGAGCCCTCTGAGATGAAGGACTGTGGGATTCGGGGCCCTCTGTGATGGGGGACTGTGTGATTGGAGCACTCTGAGATGAAGGACTGTGTGATTCGTGGCCCTCTGTGATGGGGGACTGTGTGATTGGAGCACTCTGAGATGAAGGACTGTGTGATTCGTGGCCCTCTGTGATGGGGGACTCTGTGATTGGAGCCTTTTGAGATGAAGGACTGTGTGATTTGGGGGCCCTCTGTGATCGGGGACTGTGTGATTCGGGGGCCCGATGAAATTAGGGCTCTAGGATGAGGGGACTCTGTTGTGATGGGGGCTCCCATGTATAGGGAGATCTCTGATGAGAGATCTCCCTAGGCTCAGGTTTTCCATCGATTAGTAACATTTACATTTTAGACGGGGGTTCCTTGAGATTTTTTCATACTTTTAAATGGTGCAGTGACTAAAAAAAGTCCCAGAAGTAATGGTGAACATGTTCCCGGGGTTCTCCCTGTTCCCAATGATATGTTACATAAGCTGGTCTGAAGAGTGGCTCACCAATCGTGAGACTTTTAGACATTATACGGTTCCCATGCTACCAGCGCTCACCAGGCGAAGTTACTCCTGACAGATACAGTCCAGGCCTGCAGACGTTCTATAAATTGTGAATATTTTCATGAACTGCAGGACTGTGACAGACATTCTCCTTAAGACACACAAAGTTCATGGCTTTCCAGATCATAGAACGAACCAGCTCCCCCGCTGACTTTATGAGCAGTAATGGTTTAAAACTGAAATTCAAAATAAATTATCTGGTAAAATTCCAAATTCAAGCCAGCTTCGGAAAGTTTCACAATGCAGGTTTGATGCAGTCGATCGTTTAGTCATGCCGCATGGCTGCCGGCGGGCTGAATGGCAGTCTTAGCCCTTGTACACACGGTCGGACATTCAGATGGAAAATGTCCGATCGGACCGTGTTGTCGGATAATCCGACCGTGTGTGGGCTTCATCAGACTGTTTCCGTCTGAATATCCGAGTTTTCCAGCTTGGCTATAAAATTTTCCGACAACATGATCCGATCGGACCTTGTCCGATCATGTGTAGAGAATTCCGATCGGACAAAGTGCCACGCATGCTCAGATCAAATTCCCACACCAAAGCTATTGGCTACTAGCCATGAACGTAGTCCCGTCCTAACGAAATAACGTCATCACGTTCTGAGCGATTTTGTGTATGCAACAGTTTCGGACAAAATCCGTGTGTACAAGGGCTTAGATTTATTGTGGACTCCGTTGGTGAGGTATCCCTGTTTCACACGATTGTTGTGACCAGGAAACTATAGTTAGTGACCAGAAACGATGGTGTCAGCTTTCCACAAACCTGCCATAACATAAATAATTGGGGGATCCAGGTGTGAGTGAGCGACACCTTCATTACAGCCTCATGGAAGGGGCGGGGCCATAAATGACAGCATGGAACTGATCAGTGTATAGAAGACATTAGAACGCCGCAGGTAACTCTACCCTCCAACAGTTCAGATGACATTTAAGCCTCAGTGATTTTCTTGATCTCTTATCAGCTACCTGGAAAACAAAGCACAAGGTATTCAGTGCTTGACGCTCCTTCCTTCTTCTAGACACTCCCACTGTAATACACTTGAATTTGGACCAAAGTATGATGAAATACCAGCTAGATCGAGGTTCTCCTTCTTTTTTGGAAGTACGTACCTTTTTCTGAAAGCCGTTGTTGCCCAGTAACCCTTGGCATGGATCCTAAGTTGACAACCCCTTGGCTAAGGTATGTACTATTGGTACTTCCTACATGTGTACAAATGTTTTCCAAACTATCCAGGATGCTTTTCAAATGCCTTCAATTAGTTAGCATCCTTTTTATATGTGATTTATTTTTATTTCTAAAAATGCTGAAATGTTTCAGTGCACTTAGTATTGGAACCCATTAGAGGTCGCTGTGGTATGGATAGCACTGGACCAAAGGCAGCAATGTACACTAATCCAGGTACATTAGATCACCACACGGCATCCATCAGTCATGTGCTATCCTCAGGCTAACCTACCTTACCAAAATTAGCGCAAAGGCCATCCCACCATATCAAAGCTGGAATGACAAGAAACCCACCATACTAAACCTGAAACAACCTAAAATCTGAAACAATGACCAAAACACAATACTAATCCTGAAACTGTGACCAACCCACCCATACCATGGCACAATGACCAACTCACCAAACCAAACCTGTTACAATGAACATTTCACCATACCAAACCTGGCACACTGACCAAACCGCCATATCAATACTGAAACAGTGATCAACCCACTATACTAAACCTGAAACAGTGACCAACCCACCATACCACCCACCAAGCCTGGCACAATGACCAAATCACCATAGTAAGCCTGAAACAATGACCAACTCACCATAGCAAACCTGGCACAATGACATACCCACAAAACCAAACCTGGCACAATGACCAACCCACAATACCAAACCTAAAACAGTGACCAAACCACCATAGTAAATCTGAAACGATGACCAAACCACCTACTAAACATGACAGAATGACCAACCCACCTACCAGACCTGACACAATGACCAAACCACCATACTAAACCTGAAACAAAGACCAACCTACCTAACAAACCTGGCACAATTACCAAACCATCATATTAAACCTGAATCAGTGACCAACCCACCATACCAAACCTAGCACAATGCATATTCCAGCATAATAAGTCTAAAACAATGTCCAACCCACCATACCAAACCTAGCACAGTGACCAACCCACCTACCAAACCTAGGACAATGTACATTCCACCATAATAAACCTGGCACAATGACAACCCACCATAATAAACCTGGCACAATGACCATCCCACCCTATCAAACCAGGCATGATGGATATTCCATCATACAAAAACTAGCATGATGATCATCTCACCATATCAAATCTAGAATGAGGAACAAGCAACCATCTAAATCTGACACATTATTCATTCTATCAAATCAAAACTGGAACACGGACTAAGCAACCATACTTAATCTGGAACAATAACCATACCACCATATCAAAGCTGGCACAGTGACCAACCCACCATGTCAAACCTGAAAGAGGGACCTTCCCACCATATCAAAACTGGTACAATGGCAATCCCATTACACGAAAGCTGAAACAATGACCTTCCCCCACATCAAAACTGAAACAATGATCATCCCATTATACCAAACCTGGCACGATGACCATGAAGCTGGCTTTCTTCACAGGGGCACAGTCATATGCACACAATTGTCTGAAATATATTTGTATGCTGTAGAATTACTTTCACCCTTCACTGGATACACCTGAACTCAATTATCTGGAAGGTGGGGAGTCCAAATACATTTGGTCAAATAGAAGGTGTGATAGTTAGATGCTCACACATTTTTGGCCATATGGCTTAGGTTTAATGCTTTGCTATTTCTTGGAGGCCAAGTCCCAGATATGTACATCTGCTGGAGCTATTTTGGGGGGAAGAGGTCTGTCTATCTTGGGTTCTTCTTTTATATTATGAAAAGTGCAACAGAAAGAATTGGAAGAGCAGAGCCTGTGGTGCAAAGATCTTGTCCCAAACAACTACCTTGTTCACTTCTAGGTGGACTAATGCTGCGTACACACGACCGGACTTTTCGAGTGACTAGGTCCGACGGTCTTTCCGACGGACTTTCGGCGGAGTTCCGACGGACTTTACGAATTAATGGACTTGGCCCACACACAATCACACCAAAGTCTGACGGATTCGAACGTGATGACGTACGACCGGACTAGAATAAGGAAGTTCATAGCCAGTAGCCAATAGCTGCCCTAGCGTCGGTTTTTGTCCGTCGGACCAGCATACAGACCAACGGATTTCTACGTCTGGCGGAGTTCCGGTGGAAAAATTTAAAACATGTTCTATTTCTAAACTCTGCCGGATTTTAGGCAAGCAAAGGTCCAATGGAAGTCACACACGATCGACTCGTTCCGTCGGACCTTTGCTGTCAAAAAGTCCAGTCGTGTGTAGGCGGCATTAGCCTTTAAAAAAACCCATATGGCCCTGGCCTAGTGCGACTCTGCATCAGTACGAGACAAGTCAGTGACACAGATTGGATCCATCATTATTTACGTGTTTGTCGAGGCTGCATCTAAACAAGCTCACTGTCAGTTATGGTAGAAAACCTTTTTTTTTTTTTTCCCCCCCAACAAATATCAAACTCTACAACCCGGGAACATTGGCTGATCGCAGACGTGTGATTTAACACAGGATAATCATGTACATACACTGTTTACAGCACGAATTGTCAGCGAGATGATGTAAATCAGGATCAATCAGTGTTTTCCTTCCTTTCTCATTTGCCTTTTAAATTACCCAGAATCCCTGGCAGCGCACTACGCTCTGGGAATTCCTTTCCTCTGCTCCGGAGACATGTGGGTCCCCTCACAACTGTCTGCTCCGAACTTTACCCCGACATTCGCCAAGAAACAATCTGGCCTATCAACCAATACAATCGCAAGGAGATCATATTTCCTGTCAGTCTGCAATGTGATTTTTCATTGAGCGCTTTAATAAATGAGTGGAAAAACAATGTTTCACTGTCTGTTCTATCACCGGGGTCAGCAGTGCAGGGTGAACTTCAAGAAGCGAAGTCTGAGCCATTGTACTCAGTTGATCTTCTCTTACTATAAAGGCTTGTGAAAGTGGACCTGTTAGCAAATGTATTTTCTCATGTATAAAATGAATCAATGTAACCCTTCTAGATACGTCTCACCTTCATGATTCAAAACGACAAGGACAGAGCACGATCACCTAGAACAGGAAGTGCCTGAACGGGGACTTTAATGGCAGGATCACCATGCAGGGTTTTAACGAATGCTGCAGGTTTAAAAAAGATTGAAAATGATTTGCCGTGGACTGTTGCACTTCCCACCATTTCTCTTTGCAGTGCCGGTCGAAGATTCTGCTCCACGGATAAAATCACACGTCAAACCTCTGACATGTTCCCTCGGCTTCACCCTAGGACACTCACCCTGCCTTAAATCCATAACCAAGGTTCAACCGTCATGGTGTAAAAAAAAAAAACATGTGGTAAGGATGGAATACAATTAGCTAAATTCTGAAGCGTCTTATTTTTTTTCGACCTCCAGCGGTAAATTGAAGGCATACGTTGGCGAGGCCAACAGGGACCAAAGAACATCAAGTTGATTCATCAAATTAGTGGAAGCATAATTGTGCCGCATGAGCAGCTGGAGGATTCGTCATGTAGAAAACCTGTCAGGCAGTCATCAGCCTTAATGTTAAATAGAAATACCGACTTCTACCGCCAAGAGTTTGACATTCAGTGGACCTAAGCCTGATAAAGACGCCATTTACTTTCTCCGCTCACTTAGGGGTCCTCAAAGGTTGACTTTAATCACATCAAAGCTGTTAGGTAACCAAACCGGAGGTAAAAAGATCTCATAGGACCAAGAGTTTAGTGGGAGAGCAGCTTAAAAGGTAAACTTAATACCCTAAACCAGGGTTTCTCAACCAGGATTTCATGGCGGCCTAAGGTTCCTCCAGAGGTTGCTAGAGGTTCCTTAAGTAATGAACAATTTCTGCCTCTCAGATAAGTTCCCACTGACACCATTGATCTTTGTAGCTATCTGTAAGGGGGTAATTCTTCCCAATAACCAAGAGCGTTCTTACTGACCTTCACACTAATGTATCATGGGCTGTAGATATAGTCATTATTAGTAGGGGTTCCATGAGAACGGAAGGGGGGTCTTCTGTGTTCAAATGGTCGAGAAAGGCTGCCATAAACCTTTCCAAACTGCAAGTCTGTGCCTGCTTCCTTTACTATTGTAGGCTGGATGACAGCACAATTCATGCAGGAGCCAACAAGTGGTCACACTGAAGAGCTTAAAGGCCACCTCAAGTAGTTAGACCTAGTCTTGAGTTTTGCATGTTCTCCCTGTACTTGCGTGGGTTTCCTTCGGGTGCAACACTTTTTTCCCCACACTCCAAAGACATGCCGGTAGTTTGTTCTGCTACACATTCTACTGAGACGGCTGCTTCGCCATCTGTCCCAACAGCCGATAATACGCTTTGGGTCCCTAGGGAGAACAGCGCCATAGAAATATAAATGAATAAAAAAATTAAATAAAAATAAATCTCAAGGCAAAACTGGATACCCCCAACAACTCACCCCACTCCCACCTATTAGAAACAAAAGACCCTTCCTAACCCCCTTTGAGCTACCTGAATTCAATGCTCCATGGTCGTCTGTGACACCTCTTCCAGAGTAGGCTTGGTTCATACCTACACAGTTTGTGTTTAATCTGTTTCTGCAGTGAGTTTTGTGTTTTTTTTGTTCTCTTTCCTTTTTTTGGGGGGGGGGGGGGGGTTGTTGCTGGGCAGATTAGAAAACACAAAACCACGACAAAAACGTACCATATGCTTTTCTACAGCTTCTTGATTAAAGCCTATTCAACCAAAAATGCAATGTTTTGCGTTGAAAAGAGTCCCAGACCCTTTCCAAAAATGCAAAAAAAAAGCCTAGATGTGCCTGTGCCCCATAGGAAACCTTGTTAAATGGACTGTAATGCGTTTTCTGCAAAAAGCACTAAGATATGCATAGGTGTGAACCAGACCTCAGCCCTTGTACACACGGTCCGAGATTCCGGCGGAATGTTTCCTATCGGAGCGTTTTGTCGGATATTCCGACTGTGTGTGGTCTGCATCGGACTGTTTCCATCGGAATATCCGACGGACCAAGTTTTCCAACTTGCCGGTAAAATTTTTCCGACAAAATGCTCCGATCGGACATACACCGATCATGTGTAGCCTACTCCATTGGACAAAGTGGCACGCATGCTCAGATCAAATTCCTAGACCAAAGCTATTGGCTACTAGCCTGAACGTAGTCCCGTCATAACGAAATAACATCATCACGTTATGTACAATCGGATTTTCCGACAACTTGGTCCGACCGTGTGTATGCAACATCACTTCTGGACCTCTTCCGGAATTAATCCATCGGAATTACTCCGACGGATTTGGTTGTTGGAATCTCCGACCGTGTGTACAAGGGCTTAGTCCGTAGGGTTCAATATTGAGTTGGCCCACCCTTTGCAGCCATAACAGCTTCAACTCTTCTGGGAAGGCGCCCACAAGGTTTAAGAGTGTGTCTATGGAAATGTTTGACCATTCTTCCAGAAAAGCATTTGTGAGGTCAGGCACTGATGTTGACGAGAAGGCCTGGCTCGCAGTCTCCGCTCTAATTCATTCCAAAGGTTTTCTATCTGGTTTAGGAGAGATCCATCGGGTGACAATGGCTCCCCTTATTGTACAGGTGTCAAAGGGACAACAAATCAGTGATAATATAATAATCTACCCAAAAAACGTAACTCTTGCCCATTCCATATCCAAAACAGACTAAAATCCACAAGAATTGGGCCCTAACTTCAAATCCTTTGCCAGTTGCCGGTGATTAGAGCCATGGAGATACCATAAAGAGAAAAAAAACGTGTGCCAAGACCGAGTCAGACAATGGGTCGTCACATGGGAAGGCCGTTGGAGGACACAGTCATGGCCCAGAGCGGTTCTTCTTCAGGAGGTTCTAGACGAGCAGCAATTATCCCTTATAAACTGCCAGGACACGTTGAGAGAGATGGTGTGGAGAGATAACTGACACGGATATCTGCTTGTGATCACTTTGTGAAAGAACACAGATCATTTTTTGGAGAAGATAAGCAAACACGGGGCGCTCAGCCAACTCCACCACATATGGTTCCCTGAGCCAGACCTCTGTTCTGCCTGGCGCTCCCATATGACCACCGTTAATAAGGTCGCGCCGTATGCCAGTGAAGATTCCAGACAATAAACTGGAGCTGCATTGTGCCTCGCTTCATCCCTTCCCGGGAATGGAACTGGTCAGACCGGTCCGGCGAGGTTATTCATTAGACGGGAACATACAATGGAGCTATAAATTCAGAATTTCCTCTCTGGCAGAGAAGAAAAGGATTGTACATGAATTCCAACATGTCACAAGTACAGAAGAGGGACAATGCCGGCTATTGGGAAGCATCCAGCTCAAAAGGCAACCGGCGATACACTGTAGAGGCGTGACCCGCCGATAAAGACCATGACCAGACCCGGTCTGCTTCAATCTGTTCAAAACTTCACACGGGGCTGGGCATGTGGCCTCTAGGAGGGTAATGAATGAACAGCATTGCCAGGACAACATTAGGACTCATTTGGGCTTCCACTATGGGCTGGCATCCTCCAAATGTCAGGGATGTGTTTTATTTCCAGCCTGGCACCGCTCCTCACCCTGCCTTCCAGGTCATAAAACATACTTGTTTTGTGGATTGGGCCTGTGAGATGGAGTATATTTGCCATCTAGAAAATTTTATCTCCTGGCAGACAGATAAAACTGACCACTACTCTTTGACCTATGCGGTCCGGAATCCGTTCTGACATTCCTCTATATTCCCCTCCTACCTATGATTTCCCTGTCATACTACCTGCTATCTTTTTCTTGGATACCCAGTTTTCTCTCGCCTCGTAGTGCTAAGGTCACACCACTCCCACCCCCCCCCCCTCTTTTTTTTTCTCCTCCCTTCTTTCTGTTCTTCTACCCACGCTTACTGGTTTTTACCATTTTGCTAAGACTTCCACACGTTTACCTGGTTATAACCATATTGTTGTTATGCACAGGGCCGTCTTTAAGGGAGGGCAAAAGGGGCAGCTGCCCTGGGCCCTGTCATTGTTGTAGGGCCCAAAGAAGCTGCCTCATGCTTGCCAACTACCCTGGTGTAAATTCCCTCATTCCTCGAGGTTTTAGTCCCGTGCTGTGTCCCAATATCAGTGTGAAGTGCTGCTACTAATGCTCTGCCCAGCTCTGCCCTATTGTTGTGTACAGATGACTCACCCGCCAAACCCTGTGTTTACATGTAAATACCGGCATTCATATGTAAATAGCGGCGTGGCTGGCAGCATTGATATGTATATCATGCCCCCCCCCCCCAAGGTCATATCCACAATAATCTCTAGCAACCAATCAACAAGCAGAAATCATGTGCTGTAACTTCTAACAACTAATCAGTGAGCAGTAATGTGTGCTGTAACTTCTAGAAACCAGTCAGTGAGCGGTAATGATACTGTAACTTCTGGCAACCAATCGCAATAGCTGCTTGATCTGATTCAGTAAACTGATTTTGAGTCTAGCTGCTATTTATTGTATGTCTCAGAGCAGGTAGAGAGTGAAACTGCATGGGGGGGGGGGCCCGAGAAAAGTTTTGCCCAGGGTCCAATCAATATTAAAGTTGCTCTCCTTGTTGAAGGCCCTCTTCGGGTGCAGGTCTTTGGATGCTTCTTACGTTATTGGTAGCGGCATACTCCTGAAATTTCACTCTATGCAAATGTTGGACAATTGCCCGCCTCACGACCCGCTTATTAGGAGGGCCATACTCCCTTGGTATGTACCCACCGGGGAATTACCATGCTGTATTGATTTGCATAGCCTACCGTTACTGATATTACGCATTGTACTGAAGAAGGATCTAAGCCTGAACCTGATGATCCTTCTGTTAGCCCCTTTATTTTTCACGTGTATTTGTTATAACGGCAAAAAAAATCGAATAAACAAAGATTAAACATAAAAAACGTGATTGGCAGTATTCGCTATTTGGAAAGGCCTCGTCTCCATCCAAAGCAAGCCAAAATTGACCACTTTTGGGATAGAGAGACCTTTTATATTTGTAGAGGTCACAGGAAACTATAGAATTGCCCCTACAACAATCTTTTCAACCCCCTGAAATAACTTTTCCGGCCTCCAGGAACCCCTACTAAAAAAAAATGACGATATCTACAACTCATGATACTCATGGTGTGATGGTCAGTAGGAAGAATGCTCCTCACACTTGCACTCAATGAGAAGAATTCCCCCTTTCAAGATAGTTTCAAAGATCAATGGTGGCAGTGGGGACAAATCTGAGGCAGAAATTGCTCATAGCTCAAGTATCCTCTGGAGGAACCCTAGAGTTCCATGGAACCCTTGCTGTGCAGGGTGCTCTACATGGACAGGGCACCAATCCCATCCCCCGACTACTGGCCCCGATTTCCAGAGAAAACCTATTTCAGCTCTATGTGTTATATCAGTGGTCACTGAACTTTGGCCCGGGTACCAGATGCAGCCTTTTGCTTGCCCTTATCTGGCCCTTGGGGCACCGTTCCTCTAACTGATCCAAGACACTATTCCTCCCACTGACATCAACTATGGGGCACTACTCATCCTACAAACACCAATGATGAGGCACTACTCTTCCTACTGACACCAATGATGGGGCACTACTCTTCCTACTGACACCAATGATGGGGCACTACTCATCCTACAAACACCAATGATGGGGCACTACTCATCCTACAAACACCAATGATGAGGCACTACTCTTCCTACTGACACCAATGATGGGGCACTACTCTTCCTACTGACACCAATGATGGGGCACTACTCATCCTACAAACACCAATGATGGGGCACTACTCTTCCTACTTACACCAACGATGGGGCACTACTCTTCCTACTGACACCAATGATGGGGCACTACTCATCCTACAAACACCAATGATGGGGCACTACTCTTCCTACTTACACCAACGATGGGGCAATACTCTTCCTACTGACACCAATGATGGGGCACTACTTTTCCTACTGACACCAACGTTGTAGCATTACTCTTCCTACTTACACCAACGATGGGGCACTATTCTTCCTACCGACACCAACCATGGGGCACTACTCTACCAACTAACACCAATGATAGGGATCTACTCTTCCTACTGACACCAATGATGGGGCACTACTCTTCCTGGTGACACCAATGATGGGGCACTACTTTTCCAACTGACACCAATGATGTAGCATTACTCTTCCTACTGACACCAACGATGGGGCACTACTCTTCCTACTGACACCATAAGATGGGGCACTATTCTTCCTACTAACACCAACGATGGGGCACTACTCTTCCTACTGACACCAACGATGGGGCACTATTCTTTCTACTAACACCAACCATGGGGCACTACTCTACCAACTAACACCAATGATAGGGCTCTACTCTTCCTACTGACACCAATGATGTGGCACTACTCTTCCTACTGACACCAATGATGGGGCACTATTCTTCCACTGACATCAACTATGGGGCACTATTCTTCCTACTGGCACCAATGATTGGGCACTAGTCTTCCCACTGACACCAATGATGGGACACTACACTTCCTACTTACACCAATGATGGGGCACTACTCTTCCCACTGACACCAATGATGGGGCACTACTCTTCCTACTGACACCAATGATGGGGCACTACTCTTCCTACTGACACCAATGATGGGGCAATATTCCTGCCACAGACACCAATGACCACTTACACTATTCTTCCTATAGACACCAATGATGGGCCACTTTTTCCTACGGACACAAATAATGGGGGACTATTTCTCCCACTACAAATGATTGGGTACTATTGGTCCCACTGAAAACAATGAGGCACTATCCCTCCTACTGATACCAATGATGGGGTACTTTTCCTCCCAGTGACACCAACATCCAGCCCCCCTAAAGCCTGAAGGACTGTAAACTGGCCCTATGTTTAGAAAATGGGGAGACCCCTGTGTGATAGCAAAGCGGCAGGGGGGGGGGGGGTCGCACAGGATGTAGCTGACCTGGTCCCATGCGTTCCGTGGCCCCATTATTGCCCTATTTGCTTGTAGGGAAAATTCGCTCTATGACGCTCCTCTCCGGTGCCGCCATCTTGAATTGAGATCCGACACGCGCAGACACACACCGTTTGTGGTCTGTGGGGCCTGGCAGATCCCATGGCGTGTCTGCGCATGCACAGGGTCTGGGGAAGTCGCCCTTCCCTTGGCGGACCTGGACTTTGAGGAGGAGAGAGCAACATCAGAAAAAAGGGGTGAAGGTCTCCTCTAAGCTTCCATAGGGAAGGCCTAATCCTAATTATCCGGGAGGAATTTTGGGGACGTCTCCTTTGGACTTTCCCCATCTTCAGATAAAGGGATGAGCACACCGCACGGCGCGCACACCGCGTCTTCTATTCCGGGCGACAAGCACATGATTATTAATCCTGAAATCTGCTTGGCTCGGCATAAATAAAAGGAGCGCCGACTCGCGGCTCGTCTCCTGTGTGGGTGACGGAGTCTTCCAATTACAGACGTTGTTTGGAGGAGCCTCATCCCGTCCCGGGCTCAGCATTGCTCGTTGTATGACAATCACATATTAATAACACGCCTGGACCCCGGAGCCGCCACGTCTTCATTACCACGCTAATATTGCCGTGTCAGTGCAGGTGGAAGGCTCTCCCGTCTCCGACATACCGGCACAATGATGAGCGGGAAGAGACGGGCCCCGATCTGTGCCTGGTAATAAAAGAGAGCGCCGATCGGAAGAAATCCCGGGAAGATGATCAGCCTCCTGTGTGCAGAGTCACAACACCCGACTCCGATCATACCCCGAGCAGCCTGACCTCTGCATGGACTCTGTCTGTCATTTTATATCAGGGAAGAAACAATGACTTCTGTATAGGGGAGGGGTGGACTCTACGACACTGTGGTATATGTCAGAGCTATATAAATGTAGATTAATAATAATAGTGTGTGACCATCAGGGTCTTCTTCAGAGACCCCCCTTACATCAGTGACCTCATCAGAGTCCCCATTACATTAATGTCCCCATCAGAGTCCCCCCTACATCAATAATAGTGCGTGACCATCTGTGTCCTTATCAGATTCCCCCTTACATCAGGATCCCTATCAGAGTCCCCCCTTACATCAATGACCTCATCAGAGTCCCCTCTTATATCAGGGTCCCCATCAGAGTCCCCCCTTACATCAGGGTCCCCATCAGTGTTTCCAGGGTCTCCCTTATATCAGGATCCCCCATACATCAGTGACCTCAGAGTCCCCCCTTACATCAGGGTCCCCACCTGTGTTCCCCCTTACATCAGTGTCCCCATCAGAGGTCCCCCTTACATCAGTCCCTGCTTACATCAGGATCCCCATCAGAGTCCCCTTTACATCAGTGTTCCCCCTTACATCAGTATCCCTAGTCCCCCTTACATCAGGGTCTCCATCAGAGTCCCCCCTTACATCAGGATCCCCATCAGAGCCCCCCTTACATCAGGATCCCCATTAGAGTCCCCCTGACATCAGTATGCCCAATCAGAGACCCCCCTTCATCAGTATCCCTATCAGATTCCCCCTTACATCAGGATCCCCCTGAGAGTCTTTCCCCTATCAGGGTCCCCACATGAGTCCCCTTTACATCAGATCCCCATCAGAGTCCCCCCTTACATCACAGTCCCTATCAGAGTCTCTCCTACATCAGGGTCCTTATCAGAATCCCCCTTTACCTTAATGTCCCCATCAGAGTCTCACCTTCATTAATAATAGTGTGTTACCATCCGTGTCCTTATCAGCTCCCCCTTACATCAGGATTCCCATTAGAGTTCCCCTGTTCTCCCTTACATCAGTGTCCCCATCAGAATCTCCCTTGCATCAGTGTCCCCATCAGAATCTCCCTTACATCAGTGTCCCCATCAGAATCTCCCTTACATCAGTGTCCCCATCAGAATCTCCCTTACATCAGAATCCCCCTTGCATTAATGTCCCCACCAGAGTCCCCCTTACATCAGGGTCCCCACCAGAGTCCCCCCTTACACCAGTATCCCCCTGATCTAATCCCCTATCTGTACACATATGCTACTTGTCCTATCAAGATGGTTGTAGTATTTCCTCCCCAGCCCGACTGTCCCTGACCCACCCCTTTTTCTTTCCATCATGGAGACACGGCATCACATGTGGCCATAGTCTGGTCTGCATGTAAAACCTAGGACCGCCCACTCCTCCAGACTGGATATTTGCATAACTCCTCCCAAGATCCAGCCCACTGCTGACACCAGAGCTTAGGACCCTTGGGAGGAGCTGCGGTGTTTATAATACGCTACGTACAGTGTCCCTCCTACCAGCCACGCTCTGCACGACTTGCATAGAGAATCACAGTGACCCAGTCATGATATTACTGGTTCTAAAATATGGTGATAAATACTGAAAGGCTTTATTTTAAAAATGTCATTAGATGGTTGCTGGGGGGGGGGGGGGGCAGTTCAGACACACAAGGAAGGGTTAATGCCCACTGGAGACATTCCAGGAGGGAGTTCTGTGGTTGGTTGGTGGGAATCGGACGGGCAGAGTGAAGTCTGCAGACAATATAAAGGTGAATAAAGGAAGGATTGGGTCCTTTGTGTGCGTCTCTGGGAGCGGGAACATAAGAACACACACCCACACAAAAGCATGGCTGTCCTGTGTGCACAATGTTCTGTTCACAGACTCCGGTTACAGAGGGCTCCGTACCATCTGCCGGCTGGAAGGACGACCGCCATCCTCACCCGCAGCATTCTATGATCCGGGGTCATCAGATCCGCCATGATAAGAAATATCTATGTATTACATCTCGTGTCTACTGCCTGGACCGAGGCGGCGGCTCAGAGGCGACACCGTCATGTTCACAAATGTCGATCACCCCATGCTGCAGCCTCTCCCTGGGACTTCTTACAATGTTGCAGTCCAATCATAGGGAGAGGAGACTGAGGAAATGTCTCCTCCTGTCTGCAGCAGATGGGTGACATCTTCACGGCCAGGGCAAAGTCCCTGGGGAGAGGGGAGACTGAGGAAATGCTTCCTCCTGCCTGCAGCACAGTAATGACATCATCGCAGCCGAGGCAAAGTCATTTGGAAGACAGTAGACTGAGGAAATGCTTCCTTCTGCCTGCAGCAGATTGACATCATTGTAGTCTAGGCAAACATCATTGGGAAGAGGAGAGACTGAGGAAATGCTTCCTCCTGCTTCCACAGATGACATCATCAAAGCCAGGGCAAAGTCACTGGGAAGACTGAGGAAATGATTCCCCATGCCTACAGCAGACTGATGATATCATCACAGCCTAGACAAAGTCACTAAGAAGAGAGGAGACTGAGGAAACACTGCGTCCTGCCTACAGCAGACTGATATCATGGCAGCCTAGGCAAAGTCATTTGGAAGAAGGGAGACTGAGGAAATGCTTCCCCCTGCCTGCAGCAGAGTAATGACATCATCACAGCCCAGGCAAAGTCATTTGGAAGATGGGAGACTGAGGAAATGCTTCCTTCTGCCTGTAGCAGATTGACGACATCATTGCAGTCTAGGCAAAGTCATTGGAAAGAGGAGAGACTGAGGAAATGCTTCCTCCTGCTTCCACAGATGACATCATCAAAGCCAGGGCAAAGTCACTGGGAAGAGGGAAGACTGAGGAAATGCTTCCGCCTGCCTATAGCAGACTGATGATATCATTGCAGCCTAGACAAAGTCACTGGGAAAAGAGGAGACTGAGGAAACGCTGCCTCCTGCCTGCAGCAGAGTAATGGCATCATTGCAGCCTAGGCAAAGTGATCGGGAAGAAGGGAGACTGAGGAAATGCTTCTTCCTGCCTGAAGCAGACTGATGACATCATCGCAGCTTAGACAAAGTCATTGGACTGGAGCTTACAGACCCAGAAATGTAGATGTGCCGTTCATAGCTGAACGATTCTTCTCCGAGATGGTTTCCCACGGACGATACTCCAATCAGATTTCATCTCAGTCATCACCTGTATTGCTGCACACCGCGGTCAGACTGCATACTCTCGGCAGCCCACCAATCACAGCCATCCGTCGATCATCTATTGAAATAGGGCCCGAGGACATGACGCGGCCCATCTCGGGACACCGGCGATGTTTTTGTAGCCTTCCCCCTCAAACAGATACAAAACAGGGATATTAATAAGCGGAGGGCGGCGCCCCCGGGAAGGTGTGTGTTGTGCTGTGGAGGCTCCTTGAGGACACGGTCCTCAATGCTCCGAGGAGACGTTTGTGGTAAACAGAAGAGAGGAGAAAACATTCTCATCATCTGGATGAACTATCACACGTTCAGATAAGGGGAGGAGTTCAGCTTTGTGGTTCTCCTTTCCCAGAGCCGTAAATCTTCCCGATATCTGAACCTTGGTGGACACCACCCCTTCACTAGAACCTCAGCGAGAGGCCAGAAGATCTTCATTTCATTACAAAATTCATCCTTTTAAAAATTGTCAGCATTCAATGTAATCCCTGGTGATCCTGCCATGGAGGCACTTCCTGTTTTGGGGTGACAACCAGGGATCACCACTGCGACCTGGCCCCATGCTCCAGGGGGCCCGTGTGCCCCCCCCTGTACAACTGAATAGGAGGGCGGCACTATGTATTGATCCCTCCATGTAGCTACTGAATGCTGCTTCTCTTCCTCCCGCAGACACTGAGGAGGGAAATGGGGGGCATTGGTTCCTCTGTCCCCCCCCCCGCCTCGCCTCACCCGCTGCCGGGTTTCCCCCTCCCACTGGGTGCTGTGGGGGGGATCTGTCAGATTTGAAAGAGGTGAAGGGGCCGGTAAATGTGTCATTTATCGTCCCCTTCCCTGTCTTAATGAATAGTCAGTGATCGGTACCCTGTTTACTATGCTTCAATTTATGAATGAACGGGAAGCCTCTGTACAGGGCTATTCCTGTTCGTTCATTCTGTGCAGCTGAGGCTGCAGAGAAAGGGGCGGATGAATCTGTCCTCAGTACCTTGCAATGTCTCAAAACGGAGACATCGGGTGTCTGTTTAGACCCCTGATATTTCAAAGCTTTTTTTTAGGGCTTATTTTTTTATAATTTTCTTTACCATTTTATTTTATTGTAATTTATTTTATTTTTTTAGCACAATTTTTTTTTTTTTTTTTTTTAAGGACCCTATTGGGTCCTAAAAATGATGCAAAAAAAATAAAACAAAACCCCCCAAAAAAATTGTGCTAAAAAAAATGACAATAAAATAAAATGTTAAAGAAAATGATAAAAAAATAAAGCAAAAAAAAAAAAAAAACTTTGGTGAAATATCAGGGGTCTAAACAGACATCAGATGTCTCAGTTTTGGGACAGAGAAAGGGACAGAGGACAGATTCATCAGCCCCTTTCTCTGCAGCCAAGAGGGATCCTAAAAATGATGCAATAAATAAATAAATAAATAAAATTGTGCTAAAAAAAAAAAAGTACAATAAAATAAAACGGTAAAGAAAATTGTAAAAAAAAAAAAAAAATACCGACACCAGTGGCGTAACTACCAGGGTCACAAAGGTCCCATTTGCGACCGTTCTCCGGCATTCCACCACCACCACAGGGGTGAATCCCAAGACAGCAGGAAGGTGGCCCGCTGCGGGACCATAATACAGGGTCCCGTGATAGGAGTAAAGGGCCCCCCAGGATTAGTGGGAAGGGCCCTGGTCGGGGGCCCCTTTGGGTTCTAGATCCACCTCCGGTGACAACGCTCCGACCATGTCCCCTAATTGTGCTCTTTAGACATGTGCATTTCGTTTAGTTCCCGAATTGAAATTCAGACGAATTTTTGTTTTTCTCTCCTATTTTGTTCTGTTTTACTCTATAAGTCTATTCTTTTATTTTATTTCATATTCTTATCTATTCTATTTTTTTTTTTTTCTATTCTATTCCTTAATTTTCTATTCTATTTTACTCTCTTTGGAAAACTTTTCGAATTGGAAAATTATTCGAATTTCGAAAACTATTCGAATTTGATTTGAAAACTTTTTCGAAAATCGATCCGAATTCAAAAATTCGAATACGAATAAATGAAACGACTTCCGAAAACGAATTAAACAAATGTAACCTAACAAATTTATGTAAATAACGAATTGAAAAAAAAAACAAACAAATTTTTTGGTTCTGCACATGTCTAGTGCTCCTGCGTTGTCACCCTATCACATGGGTTGCGATTGAACCAATTCCACACAAGTTCACTGTTGTCACCATCAGGAAACTCGCCTTGAGAAATGCAGTGCCAACATCACTGGAGGGCGCGCAGACAGGAAGTGGCTGCAAAGAGGCTGCGGGAGACCATCAATCAAAGGGCACCAAGGATGAACACAAGGATTGTATAGCAAAAAACACAATTGTTTATCATAGGTAAGTGATTTGGCAAACTAAAGGCCATTCAGTTTTCATTTAAGGCTCGTTCAGATGTGTAGCCAGGGAGCCGATAGGTAGGCACCCCCACCGCCCCCCCCCCCTCCCCCCCCAACTGGTCACCGAAACAAAGACACGCTGCCCTCAGGTCTGCAGGCTCAATGCTTTTCTTTGTACCTATGGCAAATAATAAACCCCATTGACACGTTTTGGTTAATGAGGCCGTGCCGCAACCGGCGTGGAGTTGCGGTGGGGGCACAGCGGTTCGGCCTTTTTAAGGGTAAAAGAGGCAGCGAGGAGGCGATATGTTGTCAGATGTCTGGTGGTGAGCACCTTCTGAAAGGCGATCCACCACTGAGCCTTCATATCAACCACTAACCTATGGTTGGAACACCATCTCCAGGAGACCGCTCCTCCAACCACTGTACCTGCAGATTATACGGTGGAAAGAATGATACTTTGTTTCATATATAAAATATATCAGAATAATAAACCCAGACCGGCATACCGTCCTATTCGGCCTTTCCACCAACCCTACTCAGTAGACCATAGAAAGTGGCTACCTATCAGACCACCATCAGCAAAATCATAACCACACTGACCAATCCCTGGGAGAGACGAGAAATCCAGAAATACCACCCAAAGTATAAAAGAGATACATCAACGTCTATAAAACAAGAACTATGTTCAGAGGAACGAGGAGTTAATGGTGGAGCTTTACAGTTGGACCATTGTTCTACTTTTGGAAGAAGTGGGAAAGGGTGCCATCAGATTACGGTCTGTGTCCAGTGACAGGAAATGAGGTCATCGGGACAGGAAATTAGGTCACCGGGAAAGGAAGTGAGGTCACCATGATTGGAAATGAGATCACCGGGACAGGAAGTGAGGTCCCTGGGACAGGAAGTGAGGTCATCGGGGCTGGAAGTGTGCTCACCATGATTGGAAATTAGATCACCGGGACAGGAAGTGAGGTCCCTGGTACAGGAAGTGAGGTCACCGGGACTGTAAGTGTGGTCACCGGGACTGTAAGTGTGGTCACCAGGACTGGAAGTGTGGTCACCAGGACTGGAAATTAGATCACCGGGAGAGGAAGTGAGGTCACGGGGATAGGAAGTGAGGTCCCTGGGACAGAAAGTGAGTTCACTGGAACAGTGAGGTCATGGGGACAGGAAGTGAAGTCACCAAAACAGGAAGTGAGGGGAAATCCCCCCAAAATGTCAGACAGCAATTAAACAGGAGTTCTAACCCCTCTCACTCCATGGAAAACTATAAAAAAAAAAAAATTGAGTTCTGCGTTAAAGTTTTTTTCTTCATTTTGGATAGAGTCTGGGAAGACTATAACCCTTCAGGTTTTTTTTTTTTTTGCCATCTGTGTTCCACTGGGGAGATTTCACTTCCTGCTCAAAGTCAGAACAGGAAGTGAGAGGAAACCCCTCCAGAGCGAGGGAATCCCTGGTTGTCACCAAAACGAATGCCCCCAATTGGAAGAGTTCTCCTCTACTCCTGTTCTGCTGACAACCCAAAATTTGTGATTTTCTTTCACTTTCGACGTAAACGGTAAACGGGACAAATAGGGGGGTGAATCTCCAAAACGGGGACACAAACCGCAATAAAAACCTGACAGATGTTCTTAACCCCTCCTCCACTCTATCCAAAACTGAAAAAAGTTTGGCCATTAGTTACACTTTTAATATTAAAATAAAGCTTAATTTTGTGAAATCCTGAAAAATACCCCTGCAATAAACCCCCCCCCCCCCCACCGCCCCTCATTCCCTACTTCTATCCAATGCTGGGGTTAAACACTCACCTTCGTGCAGGGTGCATAGTAAGTTCATGCCGAACACTTGGTATATTCCATAAAATGCTGATTTTTATTGGCTACATTCTAAAACACAATTCATAGCAGGCCAACGTGTTTCGGCTGTAGTTGCCTAACTCATAGCACTTGGTGCCACGAGAAAGGCAGCTACAGCCGAAACACGTTAGCCTGATAGGAGTTATGTTTTAGAATGCAACCAATAAAAAAAATCTGAAGTTTATGGATTCTACTGAGTAGTCGGTGTGTGAATGTACTATGGACTTTGTTATTTGAGTGTGGAGACACTCCAGCCACGAGAAGCTAAAGTTGCAGTCCAGCGTTGGGTATTGTATATTCCTTTGTATAGGGTGCAATTATCCTCGTCCCATTTTGGGATTAATATTCTGATCCCGCATCCTTCCTCCTCTGCCTCTCCAGAGCCACTTCTTGGTTGTCGCTCCATCAGCACTCTGACATCATTCCATACAACGCAGGACCAGCAGTCCTGCATTGTAAATGACATCACCAGGGGTTAGGCACCCCCCCCACAACCCGAAGCATTGGAGGGAAGAGGAGAGCGCCCCGCTGCCCAAGGTAGCGAGGGATACGGGAATTAAAACGACTTTCTAATGGAACTCCACACAAGAAGATGAGCGTTTAACCCTTGCGGGGGAGGGGGGTAGGGTCGTTTTTACTTTTCCCCGGAGTTCAGCTTTAGTCCTGGGGCTTCAAGATGGGGAACAAGCCTCCAGGTTTGGGAAAGCAGTGAAGCCTCTAAATTGGCGAGACAGCCAGGAAAGTAGCATTTCCAAAGGCTCAGACGGTTCCCGTTGAGTAGAAGGCGGCCCCTCCTGCCCCCCCACCATTGTTTATACCAACATCATCCATCACACAACAAACACACGCTCCCCTGTGCATCGTCTCCCCCTAAACACTCCGTTGTGTGATAACATTTCAGCAGAAACCATGGTAACCCGTCTACACTCTGCATATATATACATTCTGGATTACCGATCGGTGTATACGTCACCCGGAGGGATCGGACCCAGACACAGCAAGACTACGCTCCAATGGGGACAATGCAAAAGACAGTAATGGAATCATTGATAAAAACAATAGACCTGAACGCCAGGCAAACACACCGATGAAATGCGTATATCTGAGCTCTTGTATCTGCCAAAGCATCTGCATTTCTGTCCATCCAGTCCTGGGATTTGCACAGCCCTGCCACACAGCACAACCAGGTAGATGGCAGCACCTTATGAGTTATAGAAGACAGTGGTGTCCTCTCTCTCCACCCCAGCCAGGTCACCGGGAGAAGCGGACTGACGAGGTCACTCCCTCTGCTCTGTGTGTGTGTGTGTGTTGATTTTCTGTTTTAAAAGGGGTTCAGTAGTACCCCTGTTCCGCAGATCCCCAGGCTAACTGGTACCCTCATTCACCAGATCCCCAGATTATTAGTACCCTTATTCAGCAGGTTCCCAGCCTTTGCTTACCCTTATTCAGGGGATCTCCAGCTTATCATTACCCTTGTTCCACAGATCCCTCAGCTTATTAGTACCCTCGATCAGCAGATCCCCAGCTTATTAGTACCCTTGTTCAGCAGATCCCCAGCTTATTAGTACTCTCGTTCAGCAGATCCCCAGCTCATTGGTACGCTTGCTCAGCAGATCCCCAGCTTATTAGTACTCTCATTCAGCAGGTTCCCAGCCTTTGATTACCCTTATTCAGGGGATCTCCAGCTTATTAGTACCCTCGTTCAACAGATCCCCAGCTTATTATTACCCTTGTTCAGCAGATCCTCAGCTTATTAGTACCCTCGCTCAGCAGATCCCCAGCTTATAAGGAAACTTCGCTCAGCAGATCCCCAGCTTATTATTACCCTTGTTCAGCAGATCCTCAGCTTATTAGTACCTTTGCTCAGCAAATCCCCAGCTTATTAGTACCCTCATTCAACAGATCCCCAGCTTAATATTACCCTCATTTAGAAGATCCCCGGATTATTACTACCCACAGTCAGCAAATCCCCAGCTTATTAGTGCTCTCCTTCAGCAGATCCTCAGCTCATTAGTACCCACATTCAGCAGATCCCCAGCTTATTATTACCCTCGTTCAGCAGATCCCCAGCTCAATAGTACCCTCATTCAGCAGATCCCCAGCTCAATAGTACCCACGTTCAGCAGATCCAAAGTTCATTAGTACCCTTGTTCAGCAGATCCCCAGCTTATTAGTACCAACATTCAGCAGATCCCCAGCTTATTATTACCCTTGTTTAGCAGATCCCCAGCTCATTAGTACCCTCGTTCAGCAGATCCATAGCCCATTAGTACCCTCGTTCAGCAGATCCCCAGCGCCGGTGATGCCCCACTCAGAAGTAACCCCCGCAGCACTTAGACTGGGAGAGGGAGGGGAAGTAATTGGGGGCAGTTAAGTGTCTTGCATTCACTGACAAGGAACATGCTGACAGAAAGGGAGAGGTAGAGGGATGGGCTTGTCAGTCTGTTGCTGCTCCTTCACTGCCCAATCACTGGCTGGAGGGCGGGGGGGGGGGGGGGGGGGTGACCAGCCCGTGTTGCTTAAATGCAGCAGAGGAAGGTCAGGTCACCAGGCTGGTTATACTGTGTGGTAATTCTGTTGATCCCCAGCAGGGGTACCCAGCTATTCATTTTCAATGGTCCAATCACACAGCTATGAGTAAAAAAAAGTGCTTTTATTTTCCTCTTGCTGCCCATGTAACACATACATGTAGCGGCAAAGAGGGTGGGCTTTAATGTCCACACAATGCACATATGTGCCCATGTATGGCAGAGGTTTCTGCACCGCTCATGGCACAGTGACCGAGCTGTCGTAGACAGGTAATCTTGCTCATGTGACCAGTTACATCTAATCACACAGGTCATGTGATCGGGAAGTCCACCCTGCCCGCCTGGGGTAAAGACTCACTTAAAAAGGACGCTAGGGGCCAGGCAGGCATGGTGAGTGCAAAGAAAACTACCTATAAAGAGCAGTACAGCTACACAGTGCAGAGAGCCCCTAATACACAGAGTAGTACATTGTATTCCACCCGGAGGTCTCCTTTAACAATACCTCCTATGGGCTTCTCCATGTAAAGGTAAATTAAATGTAGAATTTTTCTCCCTCCCCAAACCATCTACGGCAGTTACAATAAAATGTTTAATTTATGCGGCTGGTAATAAAGGAAGACACTGCTGGGATCAGACTGCAGGCCGGGTCCAAATGAGGCTGCGGAGGGCTGGAGAGCAGCGTGCGGCAACGTATTGGTTACGCTTCGCTGTGCCGGCACACCGATCATCCTGCTACCTATTCAGTATCAAATCCACAGGACTTGCCAATCAAATTATTCTCTGCCAACTCATTCCACCTCCTCCACTCTCCAAGGGAACGCGGCGTGCACCAAGAATCAGTCATCCAACGGAACGGCGGGCGTCGCCGTGATAAATCCACGCATCAGCGATATTCTTCGTCCTAATGATCAATGGTAACGGGTGATCAGGAAAACAACTGGAGGGTGGAAGAGGAGAGGGGGGCCGTCACTGGCATCACGTGCCCAACACAAGGATGGAAAAACCAGCCCGACATCCAGGTCTATTACTTGGATGTGGAGATTGGGGGGGATCTCTGTGCTCATCAAGTGGACCTGTCAGGTGAAATAATGGCAACGCACTAAAAAAAAAAAAAAAAAAACACCCTGCACTGCTGTATGATTTTCATCTGGTTTTCAGAAATGTCCTGAAATACTCTTTGTTCTCAGTGAAAATGTGTTTCCTGCACTCATACACCAGTGCTCTATGCTGGCAGAGCTGAGTAACAGCCACGACCCTAAAACAGACATCCTCATGGATATTTCCACAGCAGAGGAAAAGACTATACGGCCAAACTTTTGTGGACACCTGACCATCACACCTATATGAGCTTGCTGGACCTTCCATTCCAAAACCATGGCCATTAATATGAAGTTGGCTAGAACATCCTCCACTCTTCTTGGAAGGCTTTCTATAAGATTTTGAAGCATGTATTTAAGCAATTTTTCCACATTTGAGAGGTCAGCTACTACTTATGATGGATGAGAAGACCTATCTCCCAATCAGCATTCTAATTCATCCCAAAGGTGTTCAGTAGTGTTGAGGTCAGGGGCTCTTCCACACCAAACTGGTCAAACCATGTCTTTATGGAACTGGCTTTGTACATAGGGGCACAGTCATGCTGGAACAGAAAAGGGTCTTCACCAAAACTGCAATGTATAGAATAGAGTACGATTCTGTATATCCCCAAACCAGGCCTAAAGAGCACTTGTGAGGTCAGGTACTGATGTTGGATTAGAAGACCTGGCTTCCAATCGATGTTCCAGTTCATCTGAATGAGTTGAGGTCAAGGTTCTATGTACACCACTCTAGTTCCTCCCCATCAAAATGATTAAACATGTCTGTATGGAGTTGACTTTGTACACAGGGGCATGCTGGAACAGAAAAGGGTTCTCACCAAACTGCACTGTACAGAAAAAAAGGGCAACATATCTCTGAACCAGGCCTAGGGGGGTTTTGTGAGGTCAGGCACTGATGTTAAATTGGGAGATATGGTTTCCAATTGATGTTCCAGTTTATCTCAGTAGGGTTGAGGTCAGGGTTCTGTGAAGGAAACTCGAGGTCCACCACATCAAATCAATCAAACCATATCTTTATGGAGCTGGCTTTGTACAAGTCCTGTTTACACCTTGCTTTTGCTTTGTTTCGACTTTGCTTTAAAAATTAAACCCCATGTAGCTTTAGTGGTGCTTCAAAACCCCCATAGAAATCTATGGCAAAACTCGCTTTAAACCCCACTGAAGCCTTACCGAAACCCCCAAAATCCCCACCAAAGGTTCACTGAAGCCTCATCGAAGCACCAAGCAAAAGCAAGGTGTAAACAGGACTGTAAGCTAACCATTTTATTTAGTGACAGCTTTGACTGGCGTTCAGAGAGCTTAAACAGAGCGTGTCCGAAAGCCATGTTTTAAAGCAAGTGTAAACTAGCCCTTAATAAAAACCGTAGTAGGTGTGATGGACAAGTAGTTTAACGCTAACTAGCCGATGGTCAGGTGCCCACCAACGTTTGGCCATTTAGTTTAACTCTAGCCGATAGTCAGGTATCCACCAACGTTTGAGCCTATAGTTTAACTCTTGGGAAAATCCCAACCAAAATTCACAATTTAACCCAGAGACCATGACTATCTCACAAAGCCAATGGTATGGATCCATTTGATGTCAAGCTGTGGAAAGGAGTGACATCTTCATTAGGGCCCAGTGAGCAGAGATACAAACCCCTTCTGGGAAATCCCACCTCTCATCTCCCATAAGCCACAGGCTGTTTCTGCCCACCCCCGAGCATCTACCTTCAAAGACATAAACCCATCCTGGGAAATACATTGTTTGTTGTTTCTGCCCACCTCTGAGCATCCACTTTTACTCAACACTGTAGTAGGTGTGATGGACATATATTTTATCTCTAACTGATGGTCCGTTGTCCACTAACGTTTAGGCATTTCATTTAACTCTTGGGAAGATCCCAATCGAAATTCACAATTTAACCCATAAGCCACGACCGTCACAAAGCCCCCCATTGGAAGTCAAGCTGTGGAAAGGAGTTACACCTTCATTGGGGTCCTGTGAGCAAAGATACAAACCCCTTCTGGGAAACACCACCACTGCCATCTCCCTTTAGCAACTGGCTGTTTCTTCTCACCATCGAACATCCACTTTTACTCAACACTCTAGTAGGTGTGATGGACATATACTTTAACTCTAACCAACTGATGATCAGGTGTCCACCAACGTTTGGGCATATAGTTTAACTCTTGGGAAAGATCCAAACCAAAATTCACAATTCAACCCATATGCCATGACCATCACAAAGCCCCCCAAGCTTTAAAGGAGTCACACCCTCATTGGGGTCCTGTGAGCAGAGATACAAATCCCTTCTAGGAAATAACACCTCCGCCATCTCCCATAAGCACCTGGCTGTTTCTGCCCACCACTGAGCATCTACCTTCAAAGACATAAACCCTTCCTGAGAAATCCCATCTATCTCCCAATACATTGTTCGTTGTTTCTGCCCACCTCTGAGCATCAACTTTTACTCAACACTATAGTAGGTGTGACGGACATATACTTTAACTCTAAAAAACTGATGGTCAGGTGTCCACTAACGTTTGGACACCTTCATTGGGGTCCTGTGAGCAGAGATACAAATCCCTTCTGGGAAATACCACCTCTGCCATCACCCGTAAGCAACTGGCTGTTTCTATCCCACCCCCGAGCATCCTCCTTCAGTGACATAAAACCTTCCTGGGAAATCCCATCTTTATCTCCCAATACATTGTTTGCTGCTTCTGCCCACCTCTGAGCATCAACTTTTACTCAACACTTTAGTAGGTGTGATGGACATATACTTTAACTCTAACCAACTGATGGTCAGGTGTCCACCAACGTTTGGGCATATAGTTTAACTTTTGGGAAGATCCCAACCAAAATTCACAATTCAACCCATATGCCATGACCATCACAAAGCCCCCCAAGCTGTGGAAAGGAGTCACACCTTCATTGGGGTCCTGTGAGCAGAGATACAAACCCCTTCTGGGAAATACCACCTCTGCCATCTCCCGTAAGCAACTGGCTGTTTCTTCCCACCCCTGAGCATCCACCTTCAAAGACATAAACCCTTCCTGGGAAAGCCCATCTTTATCTCCCAATACATTGTTTGCTGTTTCTGCCCACCTCTGAGCATCAACTTTTACTCAACACTATAGTAGGTGTGATAGACATATACTTTAGTATATATATACGTTAGTGGACACCTGAGCTCTAACAAACTGATGGTCAGGTGTCCACTAACGTTTGGACACCTTCATTGGGGTCCTGTGAGCAGAGATACAAACCCGTTCTGGGAAATACCATCTCTGCCATCTCCCGTAAGCAACTGGCTGTTTCTGCCCACCCCCGAGCCATTACCTTCAAAGACATAAACCCTTCCTGGGAAAGCCCATCTTTATCTCCCAATACATTGTTTGCTGTTTCTGCCCACCTCTGAGCATCAACTTTTACTCAACACTATAGTAGGTGTGATGGACATATACTTTAACTCTAAAAAACTGATGGTCAGGTGTCCACTAACGTTTGGACACCTTCATTGGGGTCCTGTGAGCAGAGATACAAACCCGTTCTGGGAAATACCACCTCTGCCATCACCCGTAAGCAACTGGCTGTTTCTGCCCACCCCCGAGCATCCACCTTCAAAAGACATAAACCCTTCCTGGGAAAGCCCATCTTTATCTCCCAATACATTGTTTGCTGTTTCTGCCCACCTCTGAGCATCAACTTTTACTCAACACTATAGTAGGTGTGATAGACATATACTTTAGTATATATATACATATACGTTAGTGGACACCTGACTTCTAACAAACTGATGGTCAGGTGTCCACTAACGTTTGGACACCTTCATTGGGGTCCTGTGAGCAGAGATACAAACCCGTTCTGGGAAATACCATCTCTGCCATCTCCCGTAAGCAACTGGCTGTTTCTGCCCACCCCCGAGCCATTACCTTCAAAGACATAAACCCTTCCTGGGAAAGCCCATCTTTATCTCCCAATACATTGTTCGTTGTTTCTGCCCACCTCTGAGCATCAACTTTTACTCAACACTATAGTAGGTGTGATGGACATATACTTTAACTCTAAAAAACTGATGGTCAGGTGTCCACTAACGTTTGGACACCTTCATTGGGGTCCTGTGAGCAGAGATACAAACCCGTTCTGGGAAATACCACCTCTGCCATCACCCGTAAGCAACTGGCTGTTTCTGCCCACCCCCGAGCATCCACCTTCAAAAGACATAAACCCTTCCTGGGAAAGCCCATCTTTATCTCCCAATACATTGTTTGCTGTTTCTGCCCACCTCTGAGCATCAACTTTTACTCAACACTATAGTAGGTGTGATAGACATATACTTTAGTATATATATACATATACGTTAGTGGACACCTGACTTCTAACAAACTGATGGTCAGGTGTCCACTAACGTTTGGACACCTTCATTGGGGTCCTGTGAGCAGAGATACAAACCGTTCTGGGAAATACCACCTCTGCCATCTCCCATAAGCAACTAGCTGTTTCTGCCCACCCCCGAGCATCTACCTTCAAAGACATAAACCCTTCCTGGGAAATCCCATCTTTATCTCCCAATACATTGTTCTGCCCACCCCCGAGCATCCACTTTCTACTCATCGTTGACTTTAAAACATCAGCAACGAGCTTACCGACGCTCACCCTACCCAGCATCCATATGGTGGAGTTACATTTTTAACGATCGTTTCCATAAAAAAAAAAAAAAAACCCGACACCGCCGCGTCTCAGCTCTCACTAATCATTCTGGAGAAAATAACAAATACGAGCGCCTCTGTCCACCTCTCCCCGCTGTGTTCATTATGCCTGATACTTGCCGAGGACCAAAGAGGAGAGAAGAGAGAGAGGGGAAAAAAAAAGAGGAGATGCAACAGAATCCTTTATCAACCGTGTGTATATCAGTGTAAACACATAGATCATTTTATTACGCCTTCCGAATTCGCCGCACGCGTGTGAAGAAAAAAAAAAAAAGTATTTTTTTTTCAGGAGAAGGAGAGAAGAGAAGAGAGAAAAGGCGGTTTGTTGAGGCGGGATCCATCTTGGCGTGATAGCACAGCCCAGGTCCCTGAGATGAAATATTAATGTACAATTTGTTTATCTGCGGGCTCCCATCTCTCCTGCACTGAGCTGTTAATTTTGTATCAGCGCAGACAACGGATCAGTCAGTCATGAACCCTTCACAGCCATTACGCGCAGACATTTTGATTAAGTATGCCTAATGTAGTGGATAGGAAAGAATGAAAACACTCAGCCTGCCAACTTTTGATTGACCATTAAGCCACTGATGAATGTGCCTGTCAGGGAGGAGACAATTACCTCAACAATGAAGAAAGTCTCGCGGAAGGCTTATTTCTCCGTAGGGCTGACACATTTTACCAGATTACAGAGAGCGCGCCTGCTTTTTTTTTTTTTTTTTTCCGGGGAGAGTGTAAGCCGATCACGGAGGAATCTTCTCACAAAAGTTCACAGGCGACACGGTGGAAAAAAAAAAATCCCAAAAAACGCTAAATTTTTTATTTATTTTTATTATTACGTGTCTGCTTTGAAAGACGACCCCCTCGATATTTCTGATGCTCTACTCTGAGCCAATAATGCGGGCCGCGTAATCGCGGTACAGGCAAAAGTGGATTTAAAGGAGCCTGGGAAGAAAGAAAGAAAAAAAAAGGGGGGGGGAGAGAGGAGGGGCTGTGTCTGGTAAGGGGGTCCTAAACTCTGGATCCCAAGGAGGAGTGTGCAAGAAGGTACAACCATTCTATGTAATGGCCAATCAGAAAGGCTGTTTCTTGGTGATTGGCATTTGTTATCTTTTAATTATTTTTTTTTTTTTTTAGAGAAAACGTGTTTCTTGTTGATTGGTATGTGTCCCCTTTTCTTTTTTCTATAGAGAAAACTTTATCTATTTTTTGGAATTTTCAGAGTAATTTGTAAGGGAACAACAATAAAAAAAAATTTTTTTTTATATATATATATACATATATATATATATATACACATATATATATATACACATATATATATATATATATATATATATATATATATATATATATATATATATATATATATATATATTTTTTTTTTTTTGTTAAACTATTTTTTTACTATTAAGTAAAAAAAAAAAAAAAAAAAAAAATATATATATATATATATATATATATATATATATATATATATATATATAAATATATTTTTTTTTATTTAATTTAATAGTTTGGCACATGTGGAAGAGTAAAAAAAAACAAAAAAAAAACTTTATGTAAAGAAAAAAAAGGGGGGGGGGGGGAGGCTGTGTCTGGTAAGGGTTCCTAAATTCTAATTACCAAGAAAGATTGTGCAAACGGTAATAAGAAAAGTTGTTACATTCTTGTTGATTGGTATTTGCCCCCCCCCCCCCCCTTTTGTCTTGTTTTTGTTTGTTTTTTTGCCATATTTAGAGTAATTTGTAAGGTAACAAAAACAAAATGTTTGTTAAAAAAAAATATATATATTTATCTAATAGTTTGGCACATGTGGGAGTTTAAAAAAAAATGTAATATAAAAAAAGGGGGGGGGGGGGAAGGGAAGGACTGTGTTTGGTATGGGGTCCTAAACTCTGG
>NW_027507789.1:217034665-217079665 GCF_037356315.1 Lithobates pipiens | reverse complement strand
ATATATATATATATATATATATATATATATAACATATATAGAAATATACACATACAGTGCCTTGAAAAAGTATACAAAAAAAAAATATAGAAATATACAGTGCCTTGAAAAAGTATAAAATATATATATATATATATATATATATATATATATATATATATATATATATATAAATAAATTTATAAAAAAAATAGAAATATACACATACAGTACCTTGAAAAAGTATAAAAAAATGAAACATAAAAAAATTTAAAAAAAATAGAAATATACACATACAGTGCCTTGAAAAAGTATAAAAAAAAATATAAAAAAATAAATAAATAAATAGAAATATACATATACAGCGCCTTAAAAAGTATAAAAAAAAATAATAAAAAAATATATTAAAAAAATAGAAATATACACATACAGTGCCTTGAAAAAGTATAAAAAAAATCTAAATAAATAGAAATATACACATACAGTGCCTTGAAAAAGTATAAAAAAAAATATATAAAAAAAATAAAATAAATAGAAATATACATATACAGCGCCTTGAAAAAGTATAAAAAAAATAAATTAAAAAAAATTGAAATATACACATACAGTGCCTTGAAAAAGTATAAAAAAAATATATATAAAAAAAATAGAAATATACATATACAGTGCCTTGAAAAAGTATATAAAAAATATATATATAAAAAAAAATAGAAATATACACATACAGTGCCTTGAAAAAGTATAAAAATAAAATAAAAATTTAAATATAAAAAATAAATAAACAGGAATACACACATACAGTGCCTTAGAAAAAGTATAAAAAACAAATAAAAGGATAATAAATAAATAAATACAAATACACACATACAGTGCCTTGAAAACATATAAACAATAAATACAAATATACAGTGCCTTGAAGAAGTATAAAAGTCATGTGTATGCGGCACTGGAGTCTGCAAAAGATTGTGGCGGAGGTTCAGCTTCCAGCAGGTAAACCACCCTAAACATCCAGCCAGAGCTACAATGGAATGGTTTACATCAAAGCATATTCATGTGTTAGAATGGCCCAGTCACAGTCCAGACCTAAATCACATTGAGAATCTGTGGCAAGACTTGAAAATTGCTGATCACAGACGCTCTCCATCCAATCTGACAGTCAATCAAAATGAACTATTTGTAATCATTATGCCGGTAGCATTAATAAACAGATATGAAAGGATATTATATGTACTTATTTTATTTATTTATTTGTTTTTACATGTATTCGGTTGCTTCCTGGTTTCCAGCCTAGGCCAAAATGATGTCATACATCCCAGAAGCCTTCATTGGCATTTTATTTTTTCTTTCATCTAGAGGGGGTGATTTCTCAACTAAGCACACCCTCCCACCTGCATGCCTGAGCTAAGGGCAGATGGATTCCAGGAAGTAAATGCTATATGGATGGATCTGCCCTTGCTCGAGTTCTGCCTATTTTGAGTGTTTAACACCTGAACTTGCCCTTTCACCCAACCAAAGAAACAAATGCTTGAATCTGGATTCACGTGCACAAAAGCTTAGAAAATGCCTGTAAAAAGCCTAAAAATTGTTTTAAAAAAACCTACAAAAGTAAATTCCCTTAGTTGTGCCCATCGGAAAAGATTTTCTTTCTATTCTTATTCTGGTGAAAACAGTAGGATTTTAGATTCACTTGCAGCCTTTCTCAACCCCTTTACCCCAGAAGAACCCTTGGAATGATTTTCAGGTCTTAGGAAACCAGAGTACCAGTTCTGTGACTGCCATGAAATATAGGGAGGTGATCTTGCCAACCGTGGGCTATCCAAGTTCCTCCAGCTTTATGATCCTTATATAACAAGAGGGATCCTTCATATAATAAAAGGTGGAGGGTACAGCAGCCAGCAGATCCCAGAACATAGATGGAGACCTTACTGTTGGAGTTCCCAAGGAACGATAAGGTGGTTTATTTTAAATTATATGAAGGACCTCCATGTGATTGCATTGGAAGGTGGAGCAGACCCCAGAACATGAAGATCTGGAGATCTCAGTGTTGTAGTTCTCAAGGAACAATAAAAGGTGGTTTAATATAAAATCCGGAAAGGACCTCCATATAATAGCATTGGAGAGTGGAGCAGACCCCAGAACACAAAGATCTGGAGACCTCACTGCTGGAGTTCCCAGGTGGTTTATTATAAAATACAGGAAAGACTGCCATATAAAAGTATTGGAGGGTGGAGAAGACCCCAGAACACGAAGATCTGGGGACCTCACTGCTGGAGTTCCCAGGTGGTTTATTATAAAATACAGGAAAGACCGCCATATAAAAGTATTGGAGGGTGGAGAAGACCCCAGAACACGAAGATCTGGGGACCTCACTGCTGGAGTTCCCAGGTGGTTTATTATAAAATACAGGAAAGACTGCCATATAAAAGTATTGGAGGGTGGAGAAGACCCCAGAACATGAAGATCTGGAGACCTCACTGCTGGAGTTCCCAGGTGGTTTATTATAAAATACAGGAAAGACTGCCATATAAAAGTATTGGAGGGTGGAGAAGACCCCAGAACACGAAGATCTGGAGACCTCACTGCTGGAGTTCCCAGGTGGTTTATTATAAAATACAGGAAAGACTGCCATATAAAAGTATTGGAGGGTGGAGAAGACCCCAGAACACGAAGATCTGGGGACCTCACTGCTGGAGTTCCCAGGTGGTTTATTATAAAATACAGGAAAAACCGCCATATAAAAGTATTGGAGGATGGAGAAGACCCCAGAACACGAAGATCTGGGGACCTCACTGCTGGAGTTCCCAGGTGGTTTATTATAAAATACAGGAAAGACCGCCATATAAAAGTATTGGAGGGTGGAGAAGACCCCAGAACACGAAGATCTGGGGACCTCACTGCTGGAGTTCCCAGGTGGTTTATTATAAAATACAGGAAAGACTGCCATATAAAAGTATTGGAGGGTGGAGAAGACCCCAGAACACGAAGATCTGGGGACCTCACTGCTGGAGTTCCCAGGTGGTTTATTATAAAATACAGGAAAGACCGCCATATAAAAGTATTGGAGGGTGGAGAAGACCCCAGAACACGAAGATCTGGGGACCTCACTGCTGGAGTTCCCAGGTGGTTTATTATAAAATACAGGAAAGACCGCCATATAAAAGTATTGGAGGATGGAGAAGACCCCAGAACACAAAGATCTGGAGACCTCACTGCTGGAGTTCCCAGGTGGTTTATTATAAAATACAGGAAAGACCGCCATATAAAAGTATTGGAGGGTGGAGAAGACCCCAGAACACGAAGATCTGGGGACCTCACTGCTGGAGTTCCCAGGTGGTTTATTATAAAATACAGGAAAGACCGCCATATAAAAGTATTGGAGGGTGGAGAAGACCCCAGAACATGAAGATCTGGGGACCTCACTGCTGGAGTTCCCAGGTGGTTTATTATAAAATACAGGAAAGACCGCCATATAAAAGTATTGGAGGGTGGAGAAGACCCCAGAACACGAAGATCTGGGGACCTCACTGCTGGAGTTCCAAAGGAACGATAAGGTGGTTTAACATAAAATACGGGAAGGAGTTCTAAATAATAGTATTGGCGGTTGGAGCAGATCCCAGAACACGAAGATCTGGAGACCTCACTGCTGGAGTTCCCAAGGAAATGTAAGGTGGTTTAATTTAAAATATGGGAAGGACCTCCATAAAATAGTATTGGCAGGTAGAGCCGACCCAAGAACACAAAGATCTGGGGACCTCATTGCTGGAGTTCCCAGGTGGTTTATTATAAAATACAGGAAGGACCGCCATATAATAGTGTTGGAGGGTAGAGCAGACCCCAGAACATGAAGATCTGAGAACCTCACTGCTGGAGTTCCCAAGGAACGGTAAGATGGTGGTTTAGCACTCCAGCATCTCTCAGAAACCAAAACCCTGCCTTTGGGTTGAGTGATGCCTTACTATCGGGTGGAAGAAATCCTTATGTGTTTTTTTGATCATTAGTCTTTAGATACGGATAGATCTATAATAATCAGGACCAGACAGGTGGTATTAGTCCCCCTCCAGAGACAGAGCTCTGTCTGTACAAAGCGTCTCCAATAATCTAAGACCTCCTGACCTACAACAAGTTCATCAACGTGCCGAGCCGGCCGTCCATCGTCTTATCGACAATCTCTCATTTCTGCAGGGATTTATAATGGTGGTGCGGTCACACCCGGCACACACCTGACATCACACCCCCCTGACTCATCTCCTGGGGTGACCCTAAGACACCATCACTCCCCAAACAACGTGTCACCTGTCACAGCCTCATGAAGTCACCTTAGATTGTCCATTGAATCGGTGATGTTAACCCATCCGCTGCCAACGCTGGGAAGAGATATCAGTGTAATAAAGAGACATTTATACTATATTTGTATATTGGTCAAACCTCTGGAGGTAAAGTGTTCAGAATGAATAGATTTAATAACTACTATATTATATATATAATTATTTTATAGATTTATTAATTACTATAATAATTATACTATAGTATAACACAAACAGGGGGGTGAGTAGAATCTGGTGCAAATCCAATGCAGCACTGAGAAGGGTTTATTACATTCGGAAATGCACGCGCATTTTACAAGTTAATAATGCGGTTGATTAACCAAAGCCAAACAGACTATTCACTTTATAGTCTATAGCAGTGATGGCGAACCTTGGCACCCCAGATGTTTTGGAACTACATTTCCCATGATGCTCCACTACACTGCAGAGTGCAAGAGCATCATGGGAAATGTAGTTCCAAAACATCTGGGGTGCCAAGGTTCGCCACCACTGGTCTATAGTGTCAAATCCATAGTCCCTAATCCATAGTTCATAGTCAATAGTCTATAGTCCCATAGTCCTTAATCCATAGTTGTTACAGTTTCTAATCCTTAGTTCATAGCCCCTAGTCCATAGTCTCAAATCCATAGGCTCTATTCCATAGGTCACAGTCCTTAGTTCATAGTCCCTAATCCATAGTTCATAGTCAATAGTCCCAAATCCATAGTCCTTACTCCACAGCTCCTAGTCCATAGTCTATAGTCTCAAATCCACAGTTCATAGTCAATAGTCCCTAGTACCTAGGCTCTATTCCATAGGTCCTAATTCATAGTCGCTAATCCATAGTTCATAGTCAATAGCCCTTCATCCATAGTCCTTACTCCACAGCTCCTAGTCCACAGTTAATAGCCCCTCGTCCATAGTCTATAGTCTCAAGTCCATAGTCAATAGTCCCTAGTCCATAGACTATTCCATAGGTCACAGTTCATAGTCCCTAATCCATAGTTCATAGTCAATAGTATCTGGGCCATAGGCTCTATTCCTTAGGTCACAGTCCCTAGTTCATATTCTCTAATCCATAGTTCATAGTTAATAGTCTATAGCCTATAGTCCTTACTCCACAGCTCCTAGTCCATAGACTATAGTCTCAAGTCCATAGAGCCTAATCCATAGTTCATAGTCAATAGTCCCTTGTACCTAGGCTCTATTCCATAGGTCACAGTCCCTATTTCATAGTCCCTAATCCATAGCTCATAGTCAATAGTCCCTCATCCATAGTCCTTACTCCACAGCTCCTAGTCCATAGTCTATAGTCTCAAATCTATAGTCAATAGTACCTAGCCCATAGGCTCTATTCCATAGGTCACAGTTCATAGTCCCTAATCCATAGTTCATAGTCAATAGTTCCTAGTCCATAGGCTCTATGCCATAGGTCACAGTTCATAGTCTCTATTCTATAGTTCATAGTCAAGAGGCTATAGTCCATAGTCCTTACTCCACAGCTCCTAGTCTATAGTATCAAGTCCATAATCCCTAATCTATAGTTCATAGTTAATAGTCCCTTGTACCTAGGCTCTATTCCATAGGTCACAGTCCCTATTTCATAGTCCCTAATCCATAGCTCATAGTCAATAGTCCTTCATCCATAGTCCTTACTCCACAGCTCCTAGTCCATAGTCTATAGTCTCAAATCTATAGTCAATAGTACCTAGCCCATAGGCTCTATTCCATAGGTCACAGTTCATAGTCCCTAATCCATAGTTCATAGTCAATAGTTCCTAGTCCATAGGCTCTATGCCATAGGTCACAGTTCATAGTCTCTATTCTATAGTTCATAGTCAAGAGGCTATAGTCCATAGTCCTTACTCCACAGCTCCTAGTCTATAGTATCAAGTCCATAATCCCTAATCTATAGTTCATAGTCAATAGTCCCTAGTCTATTCCATAGGTTATAGTCCCTAGTTCACAGTCCCCAATCCATAGTTCATAGTCAATAGTCCCTAGTCCTTCATCCATAGTCCTTACTCCAGAGCTCCTAGTTCATAGTTAATAGCTCCTAGTCTATAGTCTCAAATCCATAGGCTCTATTCCATAGGTCACAGTCCCTAATCCATAGTTCATAATCAATAGTCTATAGTCCATACTCCTTATTCCACCGTTCCTAGTCCATAGTATATAATCTCAAGTCCATAGTCTCTAATTCATAGTTCATAGTCAATAGTCCCTAGTCCATAGGCTCTGTTCCATAGGTAACAGTCCCTAATCCATGGTTTATAGTCAATAGTACAAAGTTCATGGTCTATAATCTATAGTCCATCTCGGGAGCGAGCAACAGAGGGTGACTACATTCCTACATACAGCGGGGCCATGGAGAATGAACGTAGCCACCCTCTAACAGGAAGTCGGATCACAGCAGCAAAAAAAAAAAAAAGATAAAAAGGGATTCGCAGATTTGGAGGAGGCCGAGATCAGTAGAAGGGACATTTTTTATTACCTAAGTTTGGTGTCACTTTAAGGTATATTCATAGAAAAATCAGGAAATGAGAAGAAACCTCTACAAAGTGAGGGAACTCTTCCGTATATCTCCTTCATTTCTTTTATGGTGACAAATAAGACGTACAGTAAAGACGGGAACCAAGGGGGAGAAGCACCCCTGTATTCTGTAAAGAGGGGGGGAGGGGAGGCAGTTTGGGGTGGTGGGCTTCACACTGTGACGTTATTTCATATTACACCCTAAATATGAATGCAACCAGAAACTCTGGTTTGAAGTGTGTGTAAACCCGGATCCTATGTTTTATTATGTCCCCCATCATCACTCGCAGTTTATCTAATGCCCAGTTTCTTGCCTGGAGATCCTGCCAATAACAGAACTTCCTGTTTGGGGCCAACAACGCTAAATGTACTGCCTTGCAATTACCGGCGTTGTCAGCCTGCTACACGAGTGCCTCCAACTGGCCAATAAACCTGATTGGCTGCCCAACAAAGGAAGCACGCACGGCAGGATGATGGAATTACAAGGCGGTATATGGGGGGGGGGGCGTTGTCAGCCTGAGACAGGAAGTGCTGCTACTTGCAGGATCTCCAGAAGAAGTGTTGAAAAAGACAAAAACATTATTTGCTAAGGCAAATTGTATACAGAGACGCCAAATATACAACAAATAGATTTAGGGAATGAATGGCATCATACTGCAGTGCACATAGACGGTATATAGTGTGCATAAGCCTCTAGAGCCTCTGTTAGGTTTTTGCTCATACCCGCGTCCTGTTGGAAAGATTCCTCCTCACTTCCTGTTGCAGTGACCCCTTCACACAGGGTGTCACAGGACAGGAAGTGAGGGGAAATGGCAATGGGGACACTGACATCAATAAAAAAATTAAAATAAATAAAAAAAAACTGACAGAGGATCTACCCCTTTCCCCATCGACTTGCCATTAAACAAGCCAAATCTTCAATTTTCGTCCTCTTATTTATATTTTTGCTGTGGCCCCAGCCACTGAAATCCCCGGCGTCCGCGGCTCTAACACATACAACACCTTCCTACCGGTGTCCTAGCAGTCAGCGAACGTGCGCTCACCTCGCCATCACTGCCAGGGGAAGATCGTTTCACCATCTGTCCGAGCGTCAAACACTCGGAAACGCGGCTGACAGGCGGCACAGTTAATAAGGTGACAGCTGTACGTCCCGATACAGCCAATATGTTTTTGATCATTCAAAGCGTCTTTATCCACTTCTGGATGACGCAGTTTGAAAGCTTCGAAAAGAAGGAAAAAATAAATAAAAAATAAAAATCGCCTGTCTGAAATGAAATCACTCTGCCAGGATCCGGCGCTGTCACATCGCCCAGTAATAAGATAATACGGGATGATCAAACATTTTCCTCTGGCGGGAAGGGAAAAGGCACCGATGGAAGCTGTCCTTCCCTGACTCACGTGCTGCGTACCCTTGAAGGATATAACCCCACCGCCCCCAAAACTAGGGTACAGGAAACAGGCTAGAACAGAGGGGTCTCCAAACTTTCTAAGCAAACGGCCAGTTTAGGGGGGGGCAGGTGGTGTCAGTGGGAGGAATAGTGCCCCATCATTGGTATCAGTGGGAGGAATAGTGCCCCATCATTGGTATTAGTGGGAGGAATAGCGCCCCATCATTGGTATCAGTAGGAAGAACAGTGCCCCATCATTGGTATCAGTGGGAGGAATAGCGCCCCATCATTGGTATCAGTAGGAAGAACAGTGCCCCATCATTGGTATCAGTAGGAAGAATAGTGCCCCATCATTGGTGTCAGTGGGAGGAATAGTACCCCATCATTGGTGTCAGTGGGGTGGGAGAAATGGTGCCCCATTGGTGTCAGTGGGAATAATAGTACCTCATCATTGGTGTCAGTAGGAAGAATAGTGCTCCATCATTGGTGTTAGTAGCAAGAATAGTGCCCCATCATTGGTGTCAGTAGGAAGAATAGTGCCGCATTATTGGTGTCAGTAGGAAGAATAGTTCCCCATCATTGGTGTCAGTAGGAAGAATAGTGCCCCATCATTGGTGTCAGTAGGAAGAATAGTGCCCCATCATTGGTGTCAGTGGGAGGAATAGTGCCCCATTACTGATGTCAGTAGTAAAAGTAGTTCCCATCATTGGTGTCAGTAGGAGGAATAGTTCCCCATCATTGGTGCCAGTGGGAGGAATAGTGCCCCACTACTGGTGTCAGTAGGAAAAGTAGTGCCCCATCATTGATGTCAGTAGGAAGAATAGTGCCCCATCATTGTATCAGTAGGAAGAATAGTGCCCCATCATTGTATCAGTAGGAAGAATAGTGCCCCATAGTTAATGTCAGTGAGAGGAATTGTGCCCCATCATTGGTGTCTTGTATCAGTGGGAGGAATAGTGCCCCAAGGGCCAGATAAAAGCAAGCAAAGGGCCACAGTTTGGAGACCACTGCTCTAGAACCACAACGCAGGCTCATTCATTTCTCAGGCATCCCCTAGGTTCCCCACTTTCCCAAGCTTCAGCAATGGTAGTGTGTACTCTGCATCATGGCGAAAAGCCGGCACTACGGTAATATCCACAGACAAGTCTTTATTTTTAAGGAACAATGCATAGAATCCACTGAAAAGGGCAACGCGTTTCGGCCCTTGTGCCCCTGAATCATGGCCAACAATAAACCAAGAAGTTGAGTCCTCGTAGTGATGGGACAATAAGAATGTGTGTGTGTGTGTGTGTGTGGGGGGGTGTCAGGGCAGGTGCATGACCTCTGGCTTCAACATTGGCTGTAACAAGCATGCAGGAAGTGAATCCAGATCCAAAATGTCCCTCCAAAGATGAAGCGTGTTTTGAACGCTTTGAGATAAAAAGGTTAGCTCTCATTGACAGGGGCGAGTCCTCTACTATTATAGCATATTGTTTATTTATAATTTTCTTATTAATATATATTTATATACTGTATGTGTATCATGTGCTCTAATAAATAATTGGTGATAAAAATAATATTTATATATTATTATATTATTTATTTTTATTAATTATTTTCTTCCCTCTCCCTATGTTGGATAGTATTATGAATCTTCTCATACTTTGTAAACTATGTTGTATTTATCATGCCTGATGTCAAGTTGATCCCATTTGATGTTGTACTTTGATTGTAGAATTTTGGGAATCACAACCATTGTGCTGATAAAATAAGAGTCCTGGGTCCTGAAGAAGCGAGGTCATCCTCGAAACACGTAGACCAACTTATTAACATTGGACGCCCACTCGTAGATCTTTTGGTTTTCATTTTATATGGACTGTATGGGTTTTTTTTTATGCTTTTTTTTTTTGGATAATAAAAAAAAACTTAATTTTAATTGTATTTGAAATGTGATTTACAGGCCCCTGGTGGCCTATCTATAAAGTCCCTTTTCCATCTGAAAGGTCTCTTTATACTACATTCTGGTTGTTTCCCCAGCTATCGTGTGTACGCGGCGTAAGGCTAGGAACCTGAGCAAACACTGCCAATCTCTCAGTTCTCAAAGCTCCCTGAGCAGAGAGCTGGTGACTGTCGGTCACCGTTGTCTGCTCTGCCCCCTCCCTGCTCACTAGAGGATTGGGCTGTGGAGGGGGTGGGAGCAGTCAGCTCAGGCTCTCAGCGGCTCACTGAGAGGATGGGCTGGGTGCTGGTCCAGGTATGTGGGTGGATCCCAACCACATATGGTCATGCCGGAGTGGCCGGCTCAGGCTCTCAGCGGTTCACTGAGAGGATGGGCTGGGTGCAGGTCCAGGCATGTGGGCGGATACCGACCACATATGGTTGTGTGAGAGTGGCTGGCTCAGGATCTCAGCGGCTCACTGAGCGGATGGGCTGGGTGCTGGTCCAGGTATGTGGGCGGATCCCGACCACATATGGTCGTGTGAGAGTGGCTGGCTCAGGATCTCAGAAGCTTACTGAGCGGATGGGCTGAGTGCTGGTCCAGGCATGTGGGCGGATCCCGACCACATATGGTCGTGTGAGAGTTGCTGGCTTAGGATCTCAGCGGCTTACTGAGCGGATGGGATGAGTGCTGGTCCAGGCATGTGGGCGGATCCCGACCACATAAGGTCATGCGGGAGTGGCCGGCTCAGGCTCTCAGCGGCTCACTGAGAGGATGGGCTGGGTGCTGGTCCAGGTATGTGGGTGGATCCCAACCACATATGGTCATGCCAGAGTGGCCGGCTCAGGCTCTCAGCGGTTCACTGAGAGGATGGGATGGGTGCAGATCCAGGCATGTGGGCGGATCCCGACCACATATGGTTGTGTGAGAGTGGCTGGCTCAGGATCTCAGCGGCTCACTGAGCTGATGGGCTGGGTGCTGGTCCAGGTATGTGGGCAGATCCCGACCACATATGGTCGTGTGAGAGTGGCTGGCTCAGGATCTCAGCGGCTTACTGAGCGGATGGGCTGAGTGCTGGTCCAGGCATGTGGGTGGATCCCGACCATATATGGTCGTGCGAGAGTGGCTGGCTCAGGATCTCAGTGGCTTACTGATCAGATGGGCTGGGTGCTGGTCCAGGTATGTGGGCGGATCCCGACCATATATGGTCGTGCGGGAGTGGCTGGCTCAGGATCTCAGCAGCTTACTGAGCGGATGGGCTGGGTGCTGGTCCAGGCATGTGGGCGGATCCTGACCACATATGGTCTTGATCTTGCCCAAGCCTGGTCCAACTCTGCGACACCAGCAGACTGAGGACTTCAGCCCGTTGTCTGCTGAAAACAGGTCACAGGAGCGCAGAACGAACAGGATAAGTACAGCCAAATGAGCTTTGGCTGTACTTCTCCTTTAAAGCCAGGCACTCCCATAGGGTGACAATGTGACACAACCACAGGAGGAATCTGTGCCATCACCAGGTCTTAGCCCTCCTACTACGCTCACAGGTTATGGACTTTGTTCTCAGAGGAAGACCGATGTCTGCCGGCGGTGGGGTCAGGCTCTGTGTATTATGTACCCAAGCTGGTAACCTTTCTATTCAGCAGGTGCAGCCTTACACTCCGCACTCCAGGTGAGACTCTGCAAACATCTGGATAATCCAGCGGCCTCTCCGCAGCTAAACACCACACACAACTGTCAGATTTACAGCGGCATAAAGCGGGACAGCTGGTCCATTAACAACAACACGACGCTAAGCTTTCCCATTAAATAGATAAAAAAAAAAACATGAAATTTAACAAGTTGGAGGAATCATGAATGTGTTCGGGGGGGGGGGAATTCTTATACAAGAGGAGAAGACCGATCCGCCACCTTCTGGGAGTATTACACTTCTTTCCGTTGTCACTGGTTACTGCATATCCTTGCTCTGATATCATATATGACCAAAGGAGCAGCCAACGAGTTACCATGTTACCGGTCTTACGGATTGATCTACTTATTGTTTTAGAAGGAACCGCCCCCGACCTCAAAAATGTTGTCAAGTCTGGTCCCACAATGCAACCCACGTGAACAAAAAAGGGAAGCGTGCAACAGCCAATCGGCATGCTTATTACTGCTATGAATACCAAGATTGGTTCATTGCCTTTACATGAGATGCGAGGAAGGGTCAGAACTCCATGGAGTGCACAGTACATATGGCTCTCCAAGGAGAAGTGTAGAGTCACTCAGTCCATTGGAACCTTCATCTGTATCTGTAGACCATCAACAGGAAGGGACGGGAGGAAGGGACGAGGCAACTGGATGGATGAAAGTGTAATCAATGGATGGAACACTGAGCAGAACTCTCTTACAACTCCATTACAATATATGCCCTCTTATCCTGGTGACAACTGCACCCTCCCATTTCATGTAAGGGTGTCACAGGGACAGGAAGTGAGAGAAAATCTCACCAATGACATCACTGAGAGAAAAACCTTACAGAAATGTCAACTCCTGTCCACTCTACAGAACTAATAATAATAAATCTGCGGAAGGCCATGTAATCTAAATCGGTTGACTCTAGACCAGGGGTCTTCAAACTCCAGCCCTCCAGTTGTCCAGGAACTACAATTCCCATCATGCCTTGCTATGTCTGTGAATGCCAGTTTTACAATGCCTCATGGGATGTGTAGTTCCACAACAGCTGGAGGGCCGTAGTTTGAAGATCCCTGCTCTAGACTATGGCCCACAGGCCTAACCTGGCCCATTGATGTAAGAGGAGATTCTGATGGAGATCCTGAAATGGGGGAGGGGGCTTGAGGATCCTTATGAAAGGGGGACTCCGATATAAAGGGGGGGGGGGGTGTCTGATGTAAGAGTAGAATCTGATCTAAGGTGGCTCTGATGGGCACTCTGAAAAAAGTGGGGCTCTGATGTAAAGGGAACTCTGATGGGTACTCTCGTGAAAGGGGGCTCAATGTAAGGGGAACTCTGATGCAAGTGCGGCTCTGATGGGGAATCTGATGTAAGGGGGTCTCTGATGGGCACTCTGATGTAGGGGGGATTCTCATGGGGACTCGATATAAGGGAGGCTCTGATGTAAGGGGAACTGTGATGGGTACCCTCATCAAAGGGAGCTCTGTTGGGGACTTTGATGTAAGGGGGATACTGATGGATACTCTTATGAAAAGGGGTCTCTGATGGGCACTTCAATGTAAGGTGGAGTTTGATGGCCACTCTGATGTAAGGGGAACTCTCATGGGGACACAAATGTAAGGGGTACTCTGGTGTCAGGGGGCTCTGTAAAGTGACTTTTATGGGCACTCTGATATAAGGGGTCTCTGATTTAAGGGGGTTCTGATGGTGACTAATGCGCTAAAGTTTATTTGGAATTCTTTGCTTTACTGATGTTTTTTTCGTCCTAAATCAAGTCCAAAACTAACAAAAACCAAGTAAACTGTATTTATTAACTTAAAGCGGAGCTCCACCCCAAAGTGAAACTTCTGCTCATTGGAACCCCCCCCCCCCTTCCGGCGCCACAATTGGCACTTTTCAGGGGGGAGGGGGGTGCAGATACTTGTACAGTACAGGTATTTGCACCCACTTCCGAACATAGATATCCGCAGAATCTGCGGATATTTACGCCACTTCCTGCGGGTTTCCCGCTGTCTGCTGGGAAACACACGGATCCCAGAGACAGCGGGGACCATCCTTATTGCGCAGCGCCACTCGCGCATGTGCAGTAGGGAACCGGGAAGTGAAGCCACAAGGCTTCACTTCCTGATTCCCATACCCAAGATGGCGGTGGCAGGACCCGAGAGCCGATCGCGAGATCGGCTTCGGGCGCCGACATCGCGGGCGCGCTGGGCGGGTAAGTGTCCTTTTTTTAAAAGTCAGCAGCTGCAGTATTTGTAGCTGCTGACTTTAAAAAAAAAAAAGACACGGTGGAACTCCCGCTTTAAATTTGATTGGTTCATTTATAAAACTGATTTTTATTTATTTTTTGGCCTGTGAATATCTGTAAGATATACAATGTGGCCCTAAAAAAATCTTGAAGCCCCCGGTGTAAACTGAGAAGGTGGGCTTTTCATAATTCAGCTGTAGACTTCACCCCTGGGCTGCATGAGAAGATTTCAGGCAATTTTTTAGTTTCAGAGTCCATCGTAGGGATTTTCAATGTTGTCAGCTTTGCAAAAATTCACAAAAAGTTGCCTGCTAGTTGCGGCCGCTGAACTGCATCCTACCCTGATCTTAGCATGACCTTAACGCTCAGAGAGGAGACAGAAAAAAAAAAAGTTCTAACTGGTGTGCTGAGCACAGAGCAATAATTAATTGCACCATCAAGGTGTGAGTCTCGGGAGAGGTGGGATCGCTCAAGGACACGAATCTCGTGTTTTGTTTTTGTCGTCCCTCTTCTCTCCCGGGGTACGGCGTCCCAGCGGAGCCGCGTTGCTATCGCAGCTGTTCTAACATTAGAAGGGTTTGTCCAAGGTCTGCTACCTGGGGACTGAGACAGACAGGGGAGGCAGTGTGCAGACTGCGCGACGCAGACGCCGAATGATACAGATCCCTGACACGATAATCACTGCCACCTCTGGAGGAAGGAGAGATACGGTAAGCGGCTGTCTATCAGTTAGTGACCTTGAACCGATCGGTCTTACCGCACAGATATTACCATTTACATATAATCGCCGGAAATACGACAATAAAAAAGGTTTGTTTCAAGCAAGCAAAATAGGGCAGAAACCGGAGACCGTTGTTACAATGTCTGTACTCAGCAAAGACCGCCAGCCAATCATAGTTGCCCAAGACCGGAAAAATACAGAGTCTGTATTTAATGTTGTTACATGGGGGATCAGGTTGAAAACAAGACACATTTCCACTGTGTTCAACCAAAAGATGAAAATAAGTAAAACAAAAAAAGACCTCAATACCTGCAGCTCACCCACAAAAAGGCATAAAAACCATATTAATCATGCTCTAACATGGACAATACCTTTAAGGCACTTAGCAACCGCACCAATCAACAATATACAATACTATTTCCTATTTTTGTGTATTTTGAAACACACCCAGCCCTTTGTTTAATAGTTGGCCAGAACTATGTCCTGAGGAAGTCTATTCTATATTTATCATTGGCTAGAACTATCTCCTGACGAAGTCTATTCCATATTTATAGTTGGCTTGAGCCAGCTCCTTATGAAGTCTATTCCATATTTATAGTTGGCTTGAACTATCTCCTGAGGAAGTTCTTTTCCATATTCAATATTTATCATTGGCTAGAACTAGCTCCTGAAGAAGTCTATTCCGTATCAGTAGCCGGCTAGAACTAACTCCTGAGGAAGTCTATTCCGTATTGATAGCTGGCTAGAACTAACTCCTGAGGAAGTCTATTCCGTATTTATAACTGGCTAGAACTAACTCCTGAAGAAGTCTATTCCATATTTATAGCTGGCTCGAACTAACTCCAGAGGAAGCCTATTCTGTATTTATAGCTGGCTAGAACTAGGCCTAAATATGTGAACAGGGCCTAAATCGTGATCCAATAGAAAAAAATGATCTAAAGGTGGTTAACAGTTTATATTCTTATTTGAATTTATTTTGAAACACACCCAGCATTTTGGAAAGTAGGACCAACTCCTGAGGAAGTCTATTCTACATTCCATACTTATAGTTGTCTAGAACTATCTCCTGAGGAAGTCTATTCCATATTCAATATTTAGAGTTGGCTAGATCTAGCTCCTGAGGAAATCTATTCCACATTACACAGCTCTTGGGGCTAGCTGACATGAGCGGCTGTAAAAATAGGTGGTTGAGACCCCCCATCCCCCTTTAACCCACAAAGGCAGCCAAATGAGACTGTAGACATGCTGCAAGCCCATGTTGAACTCAACAGGTAGTGCTGCCACCGAACGTGACCCATTCAAGTGAGCGGGGCCATGTTGCAACTGCGAGCCAAACCCTAGACTCACGGATGCAGTATTCCCGTTGCTGCTCCTGTACTGCTCGCAGATTTCTTTTTAGAGGGGTGGCAAGTTTGCCATCCATGTGAACGTGCGTTTACTGTAAAGAAGCCACCACTGATTTGAACCATATGACATAAGATTGTGCTTACAGTTTCATCCACAGAAGTGATAAGGAAACATTCGTGGAAAAGGGTAAATGTTTCTGTATTTGCTGAAAATGCTCTTAGCTTGAAAAAAAAGAAAACTAATGCAGCCACCTACTCTAATGACTGGAAGGCAGCAATATATTGCATTTTTGTTCTCGGGTTTGGATACTCCTTAAACTTTTATACCTCTGCCTATTTTCTTCAACTGTCCGTGACGAAAGAAGAGCTTATAGGTCTTTATATTTCCTGCTTCTAAGGGAAAAGTTCAGGCTGTATGATTCATCTTCAGCGACGTGTCAAATGTATGCGAGACAGAGGGCTGAGCGGGGGCTTCTTCTCTGATACATCCCAGATGGACATTAAGACAAATATTTCTCCCTCTTTACAGTAAGATCAGTCACGCCCATGTACTGGCTATTTATCCTTCCATGTACAGAACAGGCAATAATGATTTATGTTCGGAATATGTTACTTTTAATCCAGAACACGGTCTTGTATCTTTTCTGGGGTTTTCATTTCCGTTCGCACGTAACAAGGCCTGAAGCTGCTCCTTCCCTGTAGACGCTTGCAGTAAATATTAGCCCTGCTCACATATGGAATCTGGGGAGGGGGGGAGAACCCTATTGAAGATGTGACTGATATCCGGGAATCTTACACAATGCTGGAGAAGGTCTTATGGGGTCACGGGGCAAGAGGACAATCGACCACATTGGATTCCTGCCGGGGTTTCTAGAAGAACAAAACTGAATTTGGTTAAACTGGATGGACTTTATTCAACCTAACTATGTAACTATGAGGAGTGGCTCTACTGTATCTGTGGAGATACAAATTCCGGTATACAATGCCAGCCTGGAAAATGTATTTGTAAGTTGTGTATAAAGCATACCAAGTGGTCATTAGATCTTACTAGGCCCTCAGATCTCTTACTAGGCCCTCAGATGGCTGAAGATGTGGACTGATGACATGCTTGTAGTACTCCATGGGTAGTTCCCAAGTGGGCTTTTAGCAAAAAACCCACTACTGGACAGAATGGTCTTTAGAGACCTAGTCATGACCAAGACCATGACACTAGGTACACTACAGCATCATTTCCATCAACCCAATACCTCTGGTCACTTCCAAAATTGACAATACTCTTATGTTTGGGCATCCACCATCTAATATCGATTAGAGATACCAGAAGTTCGACTTCCACCCCTACCACCATAGAGTCTGGTAGGAGTGGAAGTCCGATTTCTTGTCTCTCTTCCAATATTGACAATACTGTTATGGAAAGGACACCAGAAGTCGAACCTCAATCCCTACCATCAAGAGACTCCATTGTGGTAGGGGAGGAGGTCCAACTTCTGGTGTCTCTAATCAGTATAAGAGACACCAGTCGCTTTCAAAATTGAAAATACTGTTATGGTTGGGCATCCACCATCTCATACCAATTAGAGACACCAGAAGTCAGAGCTCAACCTCTACCACCATGGAGTCTCATTCATCCTTCTACCTTCTCCAATCTACTATAAATAAAATGTTCATTAGGTTGAGAACCTTCAAAGGGCCTTGAAAGGGTGGTACTGAACCACAAATATAAGAAGCCAGTATACAATTAAGCCCAGTAGCAACCACATAGAAAAACTGTTTTGGGTAGGCCGATCGCATAAAAGGAGAGTATGTGGCTTACACTAACACAAAGTATGAAGAAGGGTAAAAAGAAAAACATGAATATTAAAAAAAAATACTACTCAACAAATAGATGTTTGGTGCCGTCAAAGACCCATATCCAGCTTCAATATAACCCTAGGTACATCTGAGATCCTGTTCCAATTTCAGTACCTTCCCACACCTTATAGGGCAGCTTGTACAGCACAGAACATGGCGGTGAGGAAAGTAAAGTTAGGCCCGGAGTTTTAAGAAAGAAGAAAGCATAGACGGAGGGCTGGCATGTGAGGGGTTAAAGGGGTTTGGGTGCAGAAGGGGGTAAACAGTTTTAAAAGAAAACCTGTTTTTGCAGGGATTTATCAGTTTGGTGGTCAGGTTGTAGGTGGGAGTTCAAGGAGGTGGTCAGCAGGAGGATCTCAGGAGGTCCTCAGTTGGAAGGGAGCTGAGTCAGGTCCCTTTATTCTGGTACTATTGGTTCAATGGCCATTTTTGTAATTTGTGTGGGTGTGTCCTGACAACTGGCAGGGTACAAGGTCCTTATAGGTTCCTATGGGGCACAAATACATTGTAGGGACCTGTCTAAGGTATGGCTTCCAGTATTTGGTATGGTGTAACTGCAGTTTGTTGTTGACTCTGAGTCAGGGTTTTTGTAGCTGGGGGCCAACCATTAAGTGATGCAGGTACTACCTTAATTTAAGGCCTACTAGGACCTTGGGGCTCCATTAATACTGTGTTCATTGTTGACAAGTTATTAATGTGTTATTTATGCAATTTGTTAAAAAAAAAAGGATTGCCATGGCCAATAAACTCCAAGTTGTTGTTACGTGTGGAGTGATGGTCAAGCAGACAGGGGACAAGCCATCTTTATAACCCTAGTCAAGCATCTGTGTCTAGGAAAGTTCTTCGGCTCTCAGTTAGGGATGAGCTCAGGCATGTTCATATCCTAGTCCAAAACCCACCAGAGTGAGCCCATCAGGAAGCTGTCCCCCTACTGGCCCAATCATCTGAGGCCAGGGCATTCTGCTCCCTGCAGCTGAATGTATACAAGTATATATAAATTCGGCTGAGTGGCAGGAAATGCCTTGGCCATTTATGATTTGCCGAGGACAGGTGACAGATTCCTGTTGGGCTTGTTTGGGTAGATATGGACTAGGATCCAAACACACCTGAACTCATACCTAGTCAGGGTACAGCTAGCAGCACTTAGTCGCATTCTTCTGGACACGTTCTGTAATGTTGAAGATGTTTCAGAGCTTATCCGAGCCACTTCTTAAATGTTCTAATGTTGTAGGAACATACTCCAATATCTATACCCACAATGGTAGCACCAATACCTTAATCCAAGGTTTCTCAACTAGGGTTCCTCCAGAGGTTGATGGACGTTCCTTGAACAATGAGCTATTTCTGACTCTCAGATAAGTTCCCACTGACTCCATTGATCCTTTAAGCTATCGGTAAGGGGGTAATTCTTCCCAATGACCACAAGTGTAAGGACAATTCTTCCCATTGACCATCACACCAATGTAGGCCTTCTCAACCAGGGTTCTTCCAACGGTTGCAGGGTTTCTCAACCATTGGTCGATGCAACCCTAGGGTTTCTCAACCATTGGTCAATGCAACCCTAGGGTTTCTCAACCATTAGTCGATGCAACCCTAGGGTTTCTCCACCATTGGTCGATGCAACCCTAGGGTTTCTCCAGAGGTTGCTCGGGGTTCCTTGAGCAATGAGCAATTTCTTCCTCTCAGATAAGTTCCTACTGATACCACTGATCTTTGTAGTGATCTTTAGGGGGGGGGGGGGGGGGACTCTTCCCAATGACCACAAGTGTAAGGAGAATTCTTCCCACTGACCAAACGTATCATGAGTTGTAGATATAGTCATTTTTAGCAGGGGTTCCCTGAGACTGAAACGTTATTTTAGGTGTTCCTCTGTGCTAAAAAAAGGTTTAGAAAGGCTGCCTTAATCCAATAACCAAAGGAACCGGTTAACAGACATCAGCTGGAATCTGGATGGGGTAGTAGGTAACTAATTTAATCCTATTAAAACATAAAAGAGAGAGATTTCCTAATATACAACTCAGAGATTTTATCTCAGGATTTAATAAGATTTGTAAAGCCCTTGGGACTGCCAATGTTTGGCTCTCCTCTGCTTGGTATATCTTAGCATGGTCTTGACTCGGGCTCAAGGTTCCCGTACGTAGAGCTTCTCAAACACCTCAAAGAATTGAAAATAAATATACTGTCTATCACACGGCCGAGAGCGGAGGGCAAAATGGCAAAGTAGAAGCCTAGCAGGATCTTGCCGCTTTTCCCGTGTTCCTCTAACATCTGTCTCTCTGCACCCGAGCCCAGCGTGTTCTTGCAAACAAGATGTACATCTCAGCGAGCTCTCCAATAACGCCACAATAAATATGTTAGTTAATTTCTGCTGGAATAAGGAAAAGAATTCCTTCCCCGGGAGGCCAAATTCAGCCTACATGAAAATCCTCTCCAGATCCACTTGTACAATCCACTCCAGCCGGAAACGGAGGATATGCTCCTCCAGCCAAATGGAAGAAAACCGTCTTCGCAAACTTTCTGCAGGAGGACTCGCAATTAAAGGGCCCCCAAAACGTTTTTTTTTTTTTTTTTTTGTTTGTTTCATAAAATTCCCAGGCGGGTGTAAAAGTGTCTTCAGAAATGAGGATACTGGAGAGGAGGACGCTATAGGGAGGTAGATATTTGCATTCATAGAATTCTTTGTATGAATGCTGCTGCCAGACTTATCCACCTTACCAACCGCTCAGTGTCTGCCAACCCTCTCCTCCAATCCCTACACTGACTCCCGATCACCCAGCGAATTAAATTCAAAATACTAACCACAACATACAAAGCCATTCACAACTCAGCCCCGAGCTCCATCACCAATCTTGTCTCCAAATATCACCCAAATCGTCCCCTCCGTTCTTCTGAAGACCTCCTACTCTCAAGCTCTCTCGTCTCCTCCTCCCATGCTCGTCTCCAGGATTTCTCCAGAGCCTCTCCAATCCTCTGGAACTCGCTACCTCCACTGGTCCATCTATCCCCTACTCTTGCTACCTTCAGGCGATCCCTGAAAACTCATCTATTGAGGGAAGCCTACCACATCTCCAACTAATCTCCTACCACTTCCATCCGCTCATTCCCCACAGTTATAACCTTTTGTACCACCTGCCCCTCCCTATTAGATTGTAAGCTCTTCTGAGCAGGGCCCTCTTAATCCTCTTGTATTTTATTGTATTGTAACTGTATTGTCTCCTTTTTATATTGTAAAGCGCTGCATAAATTGCTAGCACTATATAAATCCTGAATAGATAATAATAATAATAATAATAATAATAAAAGTGAACAGCTGAACCGGCCAAGTTTAAGTTGAACCTGCTGTTCTGTCCATCCAGTCCTGAGATTAAGACCCCCATACACACTATTAGATTTTCTGCAGATTTACTAAAACCATGTAATATGAGGTCGAACCTTGTTTCAATTTGTATGCAAATCAGGCAGGCCCTTGCACTACATGGTTTTGGTACATCTGAAGACAAAAATCTGCAGAAGATCTAATAGTGTGTATGGGACCTTACACAGCTCTGCCACAAAGCACAGCCCTGTCTGCCAGGGCAGGAGACCTGAGTTTTCCCTGGTCCATTCCAGTAACACTTATGGGTCTTGCCCCTCCCGCAGCCTGTGATTGGAGAAGCATCATCATCAGAACTCAGCTCTCTCTGCTCTCTCCTCCTATCAGCATGCTCCTCGTTAACACATGAGCACTGCAGCACTAATGTCATCCAAGGACTATAAGAGGCTGACTAAATTGACCACTTCCAGACCGCCCACCGTGGATATACGGCGCTACTTTGACATTAAATACTGGGGTTATGGCAGCAGATAGTTGCCATAACCCCCCCCCCCCCCCCCTATAATTTGTAAATGGCGGACTGTCTGCTTTAACATAAAAGTGGTCCCAGTGGCAGATTCACCACTTTTATGGGTGGCGGGAGAGGTGCCGATTGCCTGACGGGCAGGAAGTCGAGTGAGGGCAAGATAGCCCCCCACTCAACTCTATGCCCTTGCGGGACCCGAGCGACGTCAGGCAAAGAATTTTTTTATTGCTTCTAAGAATAAAAGTGAGATCGGAGGTCTTTTTGATCCCAGATCTCACATTAAAGAGGTCTTGTCACGATTATTTATTTATTTATATTATGTTTACATCCCTTGTAATAGGAATAAAAGTGATAAAAAAAAATATTTTTAAAGGGTCAGTGTAAAAAAATACATAAAAGTAAAATACGCAAGTCGCACCCGCATATCTAAACGGTGCTGAAACCACACATGTGAGGTATCGCCGCGATCGCTAGAGTGAGAGCAATAATTCTAGCCCCAGACCTCCTCTGTAACTCTAAACTGGTAACCTGTAGAAATTGGAGATTTTAAAGTACCAAAGCTTGTCGCCCTTCCACGAGCGGGCACAATTTTAAAGTGTGACATGTTGGGTATCAATTTACTTGGCGTAACATCATCTTTCACATGTAGAAAAAAATTGGGCTAACTTTACTGTTTTCTTATTTTTTTATTCAAAAAAAAGTGTATTTTTTCCACAAAGATGGCATTTACAAGACCAAAATACGGTGTACAATAAAAGTACTACAACAATCTCCATTTTATTCTCTAGGGTCATATATATATATATATATATATATATATTAGCAATTTTTTTTTTAAATGTTTGGGGGTGTGAGGTATCGCCGCGATCGCTGGAGCGAGAGCAATAATTCTTGCCCTAGACCTCCTCTGTACGTCGCCTATGGAGATTTTTCAGTGCCAAAGTTTGTCGGCATTCCATGAGCGAGCACAAATTTGAAGCATGACGTTAGGTATCAATTTACTTGGCTTAATATTATCTTTCACATCATAGAAAGAAATTGGGCTAACATTTCTGTTTTTTTTTTTTTTTTTAATAAAAAAAAAAAAGTGCATTTTTAAAAACCAAAAAAATTGCTTTTGTAAGACTGCCGAGCAAATACGGTGTGATGGTATTGCAACAACCACCATTTTATTGTCTAGGGTGTCTGCCAAAAAAAATAATAACGTTTGGGAGTTTTAATTAATTTTCTAGTAAAAAAAAAAAAAATGATTTTAACTTGCAAACAACAAGTGTCAGAAATAGGCTCGGTCCTTAAGTGGTTAATATATACACTCACCGGCCACTTTATTAGGTCAACCTGTTCAATTCCTTGGTAACACAAATTGCTAATCAGCCAATTACATGGCAGCAACTCAATGCATTTAGGCATCTAGACGTGGTGAAGATGACTTCCTGAAGTTCAAGCCGAGCATCAGAATAGGAAAGAAAGGGGATTGAAGTGACTTTGAACGTGGCGTGGTTGTTGGTGCCAGACGGGCTGATCTGAGTATTTTTGGAATTTTCACACACGCAACCGTCTCTCAGGATTACAGAGAATGGTGGGGAAAAAAAGAGAAAATATCCAGTGAGTGGCAGTTGTGTGGAGGAAAATGCCTTGTTGATGTCAGAGGAGAATGGGCAGACTGGTTCCAGGTGATAGAAAGACAACAGTAACTCAAATAACCACTCGTTACATCCAAGGTATGCAGAATACCATCTCTGAATGCACAACACATCAAATCATGAAGCAGATGGGCAGCAGCAGCAGCAGAAGACCACACCGGGTGCCACTTTTGTCAGCTAAGAACAGAAAACTGAGGCTACAATTGGCACAGGATCACCACAATTGGACAACAGAAGATTGAAAAAATCTTGCCTGGTCTGATGAGTCTGGATTTCAGCTGCAACATTCAGATGGTGGGGTCAGAATTTGGTGTAAACAACATGAAAACATGGATCCAACCTGCCTTGTATCTCCAGTTCAGGCTGCTGGTGGTGGTGCAATGGTGTTGGGGATATTTTCTTGGCACACTTTGGGCCCCTTAGTACCAATTGAGCATGGTTTAAACACCACGGCCTACCTGAGTATTGTTGCTGACCATGTCCATCCCTTTATGACTACAGTGTCCCCGTCTTCTGATGGCTCCTTCCAGCAGGATAATGCACCATGTCACAAAGCTCCAATCATATCACCGCTGGACAATGAGGTCACTGTACTCCAATGGCCTCCAGACTCACCAGATCTCATCCAATAGAGAACCTCCAATGTCCTCCACACTCACCAGATCTCACCCAATAGAGCACCTTTGGGATGTGGTGGAACGGGTGATTGGCACCATGGATGTGCAGCCGACAAATCTGCAGCCACTGCGTGATGTTATCATATCACTATGGACCAAAATCTCTGAGGAACGTTTCCAACACCTTGTTGAAACTATGCCATGAAGAATCAAGGCAAAAGGAGGTCCAACCCGCTACTAGCAAGGTGGACCTAATAAAGGGAGTCCAACCCGCTACTAGCAAGGTGGACCTAATAAAGAGAGTCCAACCCGCTACTAGCAAGGTGGACCTAATAAAGGGGGTCCAACCCACTACTAGCAAGGTGGACCTAATAAAGGGGGTCCAACCTACTACTAGCAAGGTGGACCTAATAAAGGGGGTCCAACCCACTACTAGCAAGGTGGACCTAATAAAGGGGGTTCAACCCGCTACTAGCAAGGTGGACCTAATAAAGGGGGTTCAACCCGCTGTGTGAGGCTATCATGTCACTATGAACCAAAATCTCTGCGGAACGTTTCCAACATCTTGTTGAAACTATACTACGAAGAATGGAGGCAAAAGGGGGTCCAACCCAGTACTAGCAAGGTGGACCTAATAAAGGGAGTCCAACCCACTACTAGCAAGGTGGACCTAATAAAGGGAGCCCAACCCACTACTAGCAAGGTGGACCTAATAAAGGGAGCCCAACCCACTACTAGCAAGGTGGACCTAATAAAGGGAGCCCAACCCACTACTAGCAAGGTGGACCTGATAAAGGGAGTCCAACCCACTACTAGCAAGGTGGACCTAATAAAGGGAGTCCAACCCACTACTAGCAAGGTGGACCTAATAAAGGGAGTCCAACCCACTACTAGCAAGGTGAACCTAATAAAGGGAGTCCAACCCACTACTAGCAAGGTGGACCTAATAAAGGGGGTCCAACCCACTGTGTGAGGCTATCATGTCACCATGAACCAAAATCTCTGCGGAACGTTTCCAACATCTTTTTGAAACTATGCCATGAAGAATGAAGGTGAAAGGGGGTCCAACCCAGTACTAGCAAGGTGGACCTGATAAAGTGGCCAGTGAGTGTGTGTATATATATATATATATATATATATATATATATATATATATATATATATATATATAGCTGGAGCCGCATGTGACTGGACTATATAAAAGATAGGTAAACACGATATGCATGATAGGTAGGAAGAGGGGGATGGAACGTATTTAAGAATAGTTAGAAATGGGCTTTTCTTCCACTTTTACATTTTTTTTGTTTAACTAAAATGGCAGCTGTACAGGAATTAGAGTTCATCGTTTACATTATACAGATCATAAAATACGTTTAGTTGGTCCTTACATAAAATTTCATCACTAACAACTCGAGAAGAGCACCCAATCCCATACGTCTCAGTTCAAGAAGCAAAATTCTGAGCCTCACATCAGTTATTTCTGTATAATGAGTCTAATTCCTATAAAAGACTCCACCCCTAAACAGGTCTACCAGGACCAAGGCATGACCAGAGCAGAAAGTCCCTGGAACTATCCATGAGAAGATAAGCCGTCTTTTTGTTTTCCAGGCGATTAGTAATGTGACCTTGGATTGCAAGAACAGCACCTGCATGGAGTTTGTATGGGCTCTCTGTGTAGTATGGGCACCAGCCCACCTCATATATGGTCACCTTGATAGTTCTAAGCATCTACTCTACTCACTACTGTATAAGTCGGAGAAACAAAAAAGTCATATTTTTCACCCAACTCCCTGGGAGGTAATATGACATAATCCAATTACCGACTTTACAACACAAGTCTCAGCAGATCCCCCAGAATGGGAAGTATAGCGCTTTATACACCGCCACGCCCATACTCAGCACATCAATGTTCGGATTTGGGAAATGCTTAAAGGTAAATAAAAAACTCATTAGAGGAGATGTGAAAACGATTGAAGGAGGTGGCGTTCTTCACACCACGTACGTTTACCAGGTGACACACCCTTCGTTAATGGCTTCTGTTAGAGTAAACCTGCTTTAATACGGGATGACAGAGATCAAGCCCGACAGTGTCAGGTGGGTCTTCCCTAAAGCTTCACCACGGAACGGTACACTTCATCAGCTACTATTACGGGTGCCATGGGCTCCGAGAACTTTAGATAAATCCATAGCATGGGACCTTCTATACTTTTCATAGAGTATATTAAAAAAAAACAGATCCCTGGAAATAGACAGCTGGTGTCTAAATGGAGACTGAGGTCAATAAGTCATAGGTGGTCATCTCAGGCTAACCAGAAAGCTAGAAAACATGAAACACAAGGCATTGGAGTCATGTAGTCACGGGTGCTTCTAGCTGGTGGCTACGCAACCCTTGCCCCATCCAGAACACCCGACCTTCTACTACAAGAGGCAATACAGCAAATCCCTGGCACCAGCCCTCCAGGAGACACATTCAATCTGCCTCTGGCATGTAGAGATACGATGACAGTCCACCCCTCCATTGGAGACCACTTTGAGAAGGACATCACTAGGAGCTGCTCTTCAAACTTGGTCTTAGAAGAGCTCCCTACCATGACTGTAAGCTTAATAAATGTAATACCATTATTACCAAACGGCAATTCAGTTGTTTTCCTTCAAACAGTACTACAGTGTACAAAAGTGGGCTACAAAAGTCACACCTCGACTCCATGGCTGGGCATCTAGGAAAGAGGAGGCGCTACGGTTATCCTCTGGGCAATACAGTTATTTCACCCCTCTGACCAGTTCTGTACATGTGGTCCGCCTTGTCTGGTCTTACATCGCCCCGCCATTTTTGTGCCGCCTGAATTCTTCTACCGTGTTGGTGTTCCATACACGTGCCAACCGGGTGGTCTCCCACCTATCCGCCTCCTGCAAGTCAAGCTGGAGCGCGGCTGCCACCTATGGCCACGCAGGAGAACCTGCCTGGGGCAGTGCTAGTTGGAACCGTATACATCTACTGCTCTATGGTGACCTGGCTGGGTCTGGGGTGGCCATTGCTTTTACATTCCTGAAAGTCTGCAAAAAAACATATATACAAACACAAACACACCCGTATACCGTATACAGAAGGCCTCCAGGTGGCCATATTGCATTTACGGAAAGGAAAGGACATTTTTAATAACATTCAATTACAATATTAGTTGTGTTGCTATTGTATACGCTATATTATTATTTATATGCATTTTTTTCCCTATGAAAAGTCGAGTTACCCTTTAAGTGACTTTGAATGGAACAAAAAAGATTTGTAAGACCGCGGCGCAAATACAGTGTGACAAAGTATTGCAACAATCTCCATTTTAATCTCTAGGGTCTCTGCTAAAAAAAAATAAAAAAAAATATATATATATATATATATATATATATATATATATATTTTTTTTTTTATTATTATTATTATTATTTTTTAATATAATGTTTGGGGGTTTCAAGTAATTTCCTAGAAAAAAAATGGATTTTTAACTCTTAAACAACAAGTGTCCGGAATAGGCTCGGTCCCTAAGTGGTTAATATCTACACTCACCGGCCACTTTACTATACCTGTTCAATTGCTTGAGAACACAAATTGCTGATCAGCCAATCGCATTGGCAGCAACTCAGTGCATTTAGGCATCTAGACGTGGCGAAGACGACTTGCTGAGATTTAAACCGAGCATCAGAATGGGGGAAGAAAGAATGGGGAAGTGACTTTGAACGTGGCATGGATGTCGGCGCCGGATAGGACTGGTCTGAGGGTTTCAAAAAACTGCTGATCTACTGGGATTTTCACGCACGACCATCTCTCGGGATTACAGAGAACGGTCCACAAAAGAGAAAATATCCAGTGATTGGCAGTTGTGTGAAGGAAAATGCCTTGTTGAGGTCAGAGGAGAATGGTTTTTTTTTTTGCTTGTTTGTTTTGTTTGGTTTTTATTTTTTTGTTTGTTTTTGTTTGCAGTTATTTTTATTTATTTTTTGGCTTTTGTTCGTTTTTTATTAGTTTTTTTAGTTGTGTTTGTTTGTGTTTTTTTTATAATTTTTTTAGTTTTTTTGGCTTTTGTTCGTTTGTGTTTTTAATTATTTATTTTGTTTGTTTGTTTTTGGTTTTGTTTGTTTGTGTTTTTATTTATACTTTTTTTTCTTTTGGCTTTTGTTTGTTTGTTTTTTAGTTTTGTTTGTTTGTGTTTTTATTTATTATTTTTTTGTTTTGTTTTTCTGCTTTTGTTCGTTTGTTTGTGTTTTTATTTATTTTGTTTTGTTTGTGTTTTTATTTATAATTTTTTTTTGGCATTTGTTCGTTTTTCGTTTGTTTTTGAGTTTTGTTTGTTTGTGTTTTTATTTTTTGTTTGTTTTTTGGCTTTTGTTCGTTTGTTTGTGTTTTTATTTATTTTGTTTGTTTTTTGTTTTGTTTATTTGGTTGTGTTTTTTATTTATTTTTGGCTGTTGTTAGTTTTTTGTTTGCGTTTTTATTTATTAATTTGTTTAGTTTTTTTGGCTTTTGTCCGTGTGGTTGTGTTTTTATTTATTTATTTTGTTTGTTTTTGTTTGTATTTTTATTGATACATTTTTTTGGCTTTTGCTTGTTTATGCTTTTATTTTTAATTTTTTTTTTTGGGGAGGGGTTTGTTAAGTCTCCCCCCCCCCCCCCGAGTAGTATAGATTTGTCCCAAGCATGAAGTCTTTTTTTTTTTATAACATTCACAATTTGTGTAGCAATTGCATACGCTATATTATTCTTTTTATTTGCCCCCCCAGGAAAGTGGAGTTACCCTTTAATGGCACTCTTCTCCTTTATGTTTTCTTCGGGGCAATGTGTTTTCTTTTTTTTAATCAGGGCCTCTTGAAGTTTCCACCAGGGTGAAGGGTGACAACGCAAAAGACAGGGGCAGAGCGTTGTCCCCCTATAACAGGAAGTGCCTGAGGCAAGCTCTCTATGGCGGGATCACCGGGGATTCTTTTAATAAAAGTTGCAGATTTAAAATGTGTTTTTTTTTTATTCTATGAACAGGCTGAAGATGATCTGATTGTTTAGCGATTTGGGTTTACATGACAAATGGCACCCGGCGCCCCCTTCCCAGGTGTGCCCATGCTCACAAGTTGCCCCCCCCCCCCCATGATATCCATCGCATGCTCGGCGTGGATCCAGTACACGATATTTAATAAGTAGGACGCGTGCCAGAGTCAGGGTGTGTCTCCCAGACAGACAGCGGCTTGCCGTACCTCTCCCAATAATTACACAAGTCACCTCCAGTTCATGAGAGCCGGGGAAGATGCCATCGCTGACCCTGAACCGGATGAGCAGGGACCGCGCGCTTGCGGGCTGCCAGTGTACACACAGCATAGTACAGGAGCTGGAAATTCCTGGCACGGCTCCTTAATCCTCCTCCAATTAGAAGCGGCCTTGTTTGCTCTACAAACCTATTACATGTGAGAGTGCAGAGCCCAGGTGATGTGCCGTGTGTGATGGATGGACATGGAGCGTGCACAGGAATTCAGGGGGGGGGGGGAGCCGATCGCTGGATCATATTTACTGTATACTGTCCTGAGTATATGATAAATGATGGCGGCACACATACCGCCAGACGCCGCCTGCACTGCACATTACAATGCCGTGATATCATCCCTCCAGTCACATGGAGGGGCCACGATGATCCCCTACAATACATCCCCCATCCACACTCAGCTCAATGCAGGAAGATAGGCACGAAGTGGTTGTAAGGAGGCTGCAGAAGACTGGCAGCCATACCTGAAGTGAATACGGACATGAAGTGGCTGTAAAAAGGATGCAGAAGACTGGCAGCCATACCTGGAGTGCATGTGAACAGGAAGTGGCTATAAAGAGCCTGCAACCAATTCATATCACGACACAAACAAATTATGTCGAGATGTAACCAAATGTTATCCCGACACAACCAAATTATATTCAGACACAACTAAACTATATCCCAACGCAACCTAATGACATCCGAACATCACCAAATCATATCCCGACGCAACCAGATTACACAACCTAATCATATCCCGACACAACCGAATCATATCCCGACACAACCGAATCATATCCCGACACAACCTAATCATATCCCGACACAACCTAATCATATCCCGACACAACCTAATCATATCCCGACACAACCTAATCATATCCCGACACAACCTAATCATATCCCGGCAAAACAGAATCATATCCCGGCAAAACAGAATCATATCCCGGCAAAACAGAATCATATCCCGGCAAAACAGAATCATATCCCGACACAACAGAATCATATCCCGACACAACAGAATCATATCCCGACACAACAGAATCATATCACGACACAACAGAATCATATCCTGACACAACAGAATCATATCCAGACACAACCTAATCATATCCCGAAACAACCAAATCATATCCCAAAACAACCAAATCATATCCCGACATAACCAAATCATATCCCGACATAACCAAATCATATCCCGACATAACCAAATCATATCCCAGTGCAACCAAATTATATCGCAACATAACCAGATTATATCCTGACACAACCAAATCAAATACTAACACACCCATATCATATCCTGACACAACCAAATTATATTCCAACACAACTAAACTATATCCCAATGCAACCAAATGAAATCTGAACACCACCAAATCATATCCAGATGCAACCCAATTATATATCTCGACGCAACCCAATTATATATCTCAACACAACCAGATTATATCCTGACACAACCAAATCAAATACTAACACACCCATAACATATCCTGACACAATCTAATCATTTCTTGACACAACCTAATCATATACTGACACAACCTAATCATATCCCAATGCAACCAAATTATATCTCAACATAACCAGATTATATCTCAACACAACCAGAATATATCCCGACACAACCAAATGATATCCCGATACAACCAAATCATATCCCGACACAAACTAATCATATCCCAATGCAACCAAATTATATCTCAACATAACCAGATTATATCCCGACGCAACCAAATCATATCCTGACACAACCAAATCATATCCCGACACAACCAAATCATATCCCGACACAACCAAATCATATCCCGACACAACCAAATCATATCCCGACACAACCTAATCATATCCCGACACAACCAAATCATATCCCGACACAACCTAATCATATCCCGACACAGCCTAATCATATCCCGACACAACCTAATCATATCCCGACACAACCTAATCATATCCCGACACAACCTAATCATATCCCAATGCCACCAAATTATATCCCAATTCAACCAAATTATATCTCAACATAACCAGATTATATCCAGACACAACCAAATCATATTCCGACACAACCGAATTATATCCCAACACAACCAAATGATTTCTCGATGCCACGTAAACAAAAGGTAACATTGAAGCGATGCGTCTTGTTCAGCTACAAGCAGAGAATAGTTGCCGCCATGTGAAGATGATAAATCCATCTGACAGATCGGAGTATTTCCATATTTATAGAACTCCTTCCCGCAGAATCATCTCCTCCGATGTCACCTATTACCATCGCTAATCATTCTGCAAACTCGCCCTCTACAAGGCTTCTCCCCTTTTATTTTCTATGTATATATATTTCCACCAGCCAAATTCTGCAAAATAAACTTCCCCATTAAACGGTCCTTCGGGGAGGGGGGGGGACTCTCAGCCAAAACGCTGCGCGCCATTCCCAGGGTCTCCGGAGCGCAGTAAAAATATTGGCCGGTAGGAAACGAGCGCTGCGAGGGGAGGAAGAGGAAAAAAAAACAATTCTTTTTCATTAAAACCAATTCTATTTAGAAAAACAGAAACAGATTTTTTTTTTTCTTCCTGCACGCTATTAAAATGTAACCGCACACAATTCCCATTCTACGCAACGCGCGGGAATTGGATGTCACGTGACGGCTTAACCCCTGGCGGGATCAACTGAGGTCTTTAAAGAATATTGGGCAGTATTGTTCTTTTTATCAATGTGATTTTACTATTACTTTTGTTTATTCTTTTTATTGCGGGGGTTTCCTAGGAGCCGAGAATATTTTGTATTGTGATGTTTGTATTGGATTGTATAAAGAATAAAAAGAAAGATACATTGTTACAGATAATCTATAAAATGAAATAACAAAAAAATAAAATAAAAACACATGTCTGTCAGTTGGGATTCTGTTTTCATTTTTTTAAATTGTACAAAAGGTGACCATTGCTGCCCCCTCCGCCCTGAAAAAGCCAGGTTGGCACGCTGGCATCACCAGGCAGACAGACCAGCAGATCTGAAAACACTGGCCACTTGCTTATTACCAGGAAGCCAGTAAGACTAGGTTCATGTCTATGCGTTTTTCTTTACTGCGTCTGCAGATTAGCAGAAACGCACTGCAATCTATTTAACCTTATTTATTACGGGTTCTGTTCACATCTATGCCTTTTCCTGCAATTTCTTTGTGGAAAGGTGCCGGGCATATTTGGCTCTATAGACTTCAGTGGAATTGCGTGAAAAACACATGTACACGCGTTATTAGTGTGTTTTCCTGCATGACAACAGACACCTTTCTCCTAGCAACATCAACACCTGCCAAAAAAAGCAAAATGCATGAAAAGAACACGCATGAAAAACACCAAATGCATTAAAAACACGTATGAAAAATTGCAAAGTGCATTAAAAAAAGTACATGACAAATGCAAAAAAAGCATTCAAAAAATGTATGGAAAAATTTAAAATGCGTGAAAAGCTCACATAAAAACCACAAAAATGCATTCAAAATGCGCATGAAAAACACAAAATGCATTAAAAACAAATGAAAAAAAGCGAAAAGCACACATGAAAACCACAAAATGCATTAAAAGCGCGCATTAAAAATGCAAAATGCATTAAAAACATACATGACCAATGCAAAATGCATTCAAAACACGCACTGAAAAAAACACAAAATGCACGAAAAGCACAAAATGCATTCAAAATGTGCATGAAAATGCATAAAAAAAAGCAAAAAATGCATGAAAAGCACACATGAAAACCACAAAATGCATTAAAAACGCACATGCAAAATGCATTAAAAATGTAGATGACAAATGCAAAAACACGCATGGAAAAACACAAAATGCATTAAAAATGTGCATGAAAATGCATAAAAAAGCAAAAAATGCATGAAAAGCACACACGAAAACCACAAAATGCATTAAAAATGTAGATTACAAATGCAAAAACACAAAACGCATTAAAAACGTGCATGAAGAAAATGCATAAAAAAAGCAAAATGCATGAAAAGCGCACACGAAAACCACAAAATGCATGAAAAACACACAAGATGCATAAAAAAAAATGAAAAATGCAAAGTGCATAAAAAAAAAATGAAAAAAGCAAAATGCATGAAAAGCACACATGAAAAACACAAAATGCTTTAAAAACATGAATGCAAAATGCATTAAAACGTACATGACAAAATGCATTCAAAACATGCATAGAAAAACAAAATGTATGAAAAGCACAAAATGCATTAAAAATGTGCATGAAAAAATGCATAAAAAAGCAAAATGCATGAAAAGCACACACGAAAAGCACAAAATGCATTAAAAACGCAAAAAGGCACAAAAGACACGCGTGAAAAAACACAAGCTGCATTAAAAACACATGAAAAAAAAACGCAAAGTGCATTAAAATTGTGCATCACAAATGCAAAATGTATTCAAAACAGGCATGGAAAGCACACATGAAAAACGCTAAAGGCCTTAAAAACGCACATGCGCAGATCTCAGTTCTGACGGGAGGGAAGGGATGGATTTTGTGTTCCTGCAAAGCAATGGAATAATCTCTTCCCTTAGTAAAAGAAACACAAACTATTCACAAAAACACTGGCTAGACACGCAGTTAACCATTTGATCGCTCTTGATGTTTAACCCCCCCCCCCCCCCACTTTTTTTCTTTTTACCAAAAATATGTAGCAGAATAAATATTGGCCTAAATTGATAAATAAATTAGATTTTTTTTTTTTTTTTTTTAATTTTTTATTGGATCTTTTATAGCAGAAAGTAAAAAATAAAGTTTTGTGATCAAATACCATCAAAAGAAAGCTCTAAAGGACATTAATTTTATTTGGGTACAATGTCGCACGACCGCGCAATTGTCAGTTAATTAAAACGAATACAGTGCCATAAAAAAAATGGTCTGGTCATAAAGGGGGTAAATCTTCTGCAGGCCGTCTAAGGAGTCCGTCTCCATTATTTTGGGTGTATGGTATTTTTCATTTTTTTGGGGTGGTCTGTATGCCTTCTTATCTTTCCATTTCAGGGGGGTCTCCAAACGACGTCCCTACAAATTCCCATCGTGCCGAGTCATGTCGGTGAATGTCAGAGTTTTTGAAGGCCCCAACGGGACACGTAGGTCCACTACAGCTGGAGAGCCGTGGTTTGGAGATCCCCGGCTCAATGCTTGACAGTGGTAGAAGCCAAAGCATTATGGGAGGTGACTAGATGGGGAAGTCCACATGACCCCACAATCTGAGAAGTTTGAGGAGGGTCTCTCCTTCCCAGAACTCTGAGAAGGGTGGGGATGAGGAGGAGATCAGGAGAAGACGAGGTTAGAAGTTGAGCGTTGGTTGAACTGGCTGTGATCTGCTGGTTATTATCTGGAAAGTTATTAGCCGATGATACCTCAACCCTCCCGAGATGTGGTCTGAGGGCGAGTCATCCCTCCATGACACCATCTAGACCAGGGATCTTCAAACTACGGCCCTCCAGCTGTGGTGGAACTACACGTCCCATGAGGCACTCCAAAACTCAACAACATGACTAAGCATGGTGGGAATTGAAGTTCCTGAACAACTGGAGGGACATAGTTTGAAGACCCTCTTATCTAGAGCATCACACATCCCGTGTATCGGCGGGAACGCTCCCTACATCTGACCTCCAGGCCTCCCCTTCAGTCTCCTCTCCCGGGGAGGGCGACCCATGTGTATAGAGAAGGAAAGCAAGGCTGGACACCAATGGCCGAGGCTCACTTCTTATTCTGGGCACATCGGCGTTTGGATTTCATCAGACGCAGGCTCCGGGTTCTTGGCACTCCAGGCCTGGCACAGGCGGAGCCGCTCATAAAACCCGTCCCATATTTTATGAGCTGCGTTGGTGGAATGCTGTAATTATAATATGATAATAATGGATCACTGTGTGAGGAGACACCAGAGAGAAGACAATGATGTCTGGATGACACCACAGACTGCCCCACCTGTCACATCAACATCAGTATGAGGAATGATATACAACACGGGGGGGGGGGAGATTGTCCAGCACGCTGGAAAATATCCACACAAATCCTTCATCTGGGGAGATGCAGATCCTGAATGTGGATCCAAATGTCACAATGTCAACATTTACCTTATTATCTACACAATTGTTCTCTCCTTTTATATACACACCCAACACCAAACACCTTCACCCGCTATGTATTCCCCCCCTCCATACTGATCACCCGCTATGTATTCCCCCCCCATACTGATCACCCGCTATGTATTCCCCCCCCATACTGATCACCCGCTATGTATTCCCCCCCCCATAATGATCACCCGCTATGTATTCCCCCCCCCATACTGATCACCGCTATGTATTTCCCCCCCCCCATACTGATCACCCGCTATGTATCCCCCCCCATACTGATCACCCGCTATGTATTCCCCCCCCCCATACTGATCACCCGCTATGTATCCCCCCCCCCATAATGATCACCCGCTATGTATCCCCCCCCCCATACTGATCACCCGCTATGTATTCCCCCCCATACTGATCACCGCTATGTATTCCCCCCCCCCATACTGATCACCCGCTATGTATTCCCCCCCCATACTGATCACCGCTATGTATTCCCCCCCCCATACTGATCACCCGCTATGTATTCCCCCCCCATACTGATCACCCGCTATGTATTCCCCCCCCCCATAATGATCACCCGCTATGTATTCCCCCCCCATACTGATCACCGCTATGTATTCCCCCCCCATACTGATCACCCGCTATGTATTCCCCCCCCCCATAATGATCACCGCTATGTATTTCCCCCCCATACTGATCACCGCTATGTATTCCCCCCCCCCATAATGATCACCCGCTATGTATTCCCCCCCCCCCCATACTGATCACCGCTATGTATTCCCCCCCCATACTGATCACCCGCTATGTATTCCCCCCCCCCCCATAATGATCACCGCTATGTATTCCCCCCCCATACTGATCACCGCTATGTATTCCCCCCCCCATACTGATCACCCGCTATGTATTCCCCCCCCATAATGATCACCCGCTATGTATTCCCCCCCATACTGATCACCCGCTATGTATTCCCCCCCATACTGATCACCCGCTATGTATCCCACCCCCATAATGATCACCCGCTATGTATTCCCCCCCATACTGATCACCGCTATGTATTCCCCCCCCCCATACTGATCACCCGCTATGTATTCCCCCCCCATACTGATCACCCGCTATGTATTCCCCCCCCATACTGATCACCCGCTATGTATTTCCCCCCCATACTGATCACCCGCTATGTATTCCCCCCCATACTGATCACCCGCTATGTATTCCCCCCCATACTGATCACCCGCTATGTATTCCCCCCCATACTGATCACCGCTATGTATTCCCCCCCCCATACTGATCACCCGCTATGTATTCCCCCCCCATACTGATCACCCGCTATGTATTCCCCCCCATACTGATCACCCGCTATGTATTCCCCCCCATACTGATCACCCGCTATGTATTCCCCCCCATACTGATCACCCGCTATGTATCCCCCCCCCCATTCTGATCACCGCTATGTATTCCCCCCCCCATACTGATCACCCGCTATGTATTCCCCCCCCATACTGATCACCCGCTATGTATTCCCCCCCATACTGATCACCCGCTATGTATTCCCCCCCATACTGATCACCGCTATGTATCCCCCCCCCATACTGATCACCGCTATGTATTCCCCCCCCATACTGATCACCCGCTATGTATTCCCCCCCCCATACTGATCACCCGCTATGTATTCCCCCCCCATACTGATCACCCGCTATGTATTCCCCCCCCATACTGATCACCCGCTATGTATTCCCCCCCATACTGATCACCCGCTATGTATCCCCCCCCCATACTGATCACCGCTATGTATTCCCCCCCCCCATACTGATCACCCGCTATGTATTCCCCCCCCATACTGATCACCCGCTATGTATTCCCCCCCATACTGATCACCCGCTATGTATTCCCCCCCATACTGATCACCCGCTATGTATCCCCCCCCATACTGATCACCGCTATGTATTCCCCCCCATACTGATCACCCGCTATGTATTCCCCCCCCCATACTGATCACCCGCTATGTATTCCCCCCCCCATACTGATCACCCGCTATGTATTCCCCCCCCCATAATGATCACCCGCTATGTATTCCCCCCATACTAATCACCGCTATGTATCCCCCCAATACCCTGTTTCCCCAAAAATAAGACAGTGTCTTATATTAATTTTTGCTCCCAAAGATGTGCTAGGTCTTATTTTCAGGGGATGTCTTATTTTTCCATGAAGATGAATAGGGTAAACATTTATTGATTCTGCCCCCTTCTGATCCTCCTGTGCCATTTTGATCCCCCCCCCCCTCTCAAATCCACCCTGTGTCATTTTAAGTGAGTCCCCCTCCACCCACCTATGTGCCAGTGGATTATTTAGTCTCCCCCCCCCCCCCCATCTTCACCAGACATCCCCCACCCTTTACCAGACATCCCCCCCACCTCAGTCACCCCTGTGTGTCTGTGGAGGCCAGATTCCACACAATGTGCCCGACTCCTGCCCAGCGCGACTCACTGTCTAATTGTGAGTCAGCCAGACTCCGTCAGGGCAGAGCAAGTAGCAGGCGGCAGAAGGTGACAGCTTGTGCTGGCGGCAGGACGGGCTCTCTGATGACGGTTGATGTCACTCGTCATTCAGAGAGCCAGCCGCAGCTCACTGATTTAAAAAGACCTCGCACCTACCTGCCTGAACAGCTCCGGCTGAGCTGCGGCCAATCAGTGAGCTGCGTGGCAGCGCCCACCGCTATGGTCCAGAAGAGTCAGACGCCTTATGGTAGCTTTAGGGGCCTTTTTATCGGGGGATGTCTTATTATCGGGGATGTCTTATTATCGGGGGATGCCTTATATTTCTGCGAGAGGGAAACCTGGTGGGAGGTCTTACTTTCGGAGGATGTCTTACTTTAGGGGAAACAGGGTACTAATTACCAGCTATGTATCCCCCCCCATACTGATCACCGGCTATGTATCCCCCCCATAATGATCACCCGCTATGTATTCCCCCCATACTAATCACCGCTATGTATCCCCCTCCATACCGATCACCCGCTATGTATCCCCCTCCATACCGATCACCCGCTATGTATCCCCCCCCATACTGATCACCAGATATGTATCCCCCCATACTGATCAGCAGCTATATGTCCCCCTCATACTAATCACCAGCTATGTATCCCCCCATACTGATCACCAGCCCATACTAATCACCTGCTATGATTCCCCCCCCCCCATACTGATCACCAGCCCATACTGATCACCAGCTATGTACCCCCCCCCCCCATACTGATCACCAGCCCATACTGATCACCCGCTATATATCCCCCCCATACTGATCACCAGCTATGTATCCCCCCATACTGATCAGCAGCTATATGTCCCCCTCATACTAATCACCAGCTATGTATCCCCCCCATACTAATCACCAGCCCATACTAATCACCTGCTATGATTCCCCCCCCCATACTGATCACCAGCCCATACTGATCACCAGCTATGTACCCCCCCCCATACTGATCACCAGCCCATACTGATCACCCGCTATATATCCCCCCCCATACTGATCAGCAGCTATGTATCCCCCCCATACTGATCACCAGCCCATACTAATCACCTGCTATGTATCCCCCCCATACCGATCACCAGCTATGTACCCCCTCATACTGATCACCTACTATGTATACCCCTCATACTGATCACCAGGTATGTATCCCCTCCCCATACTGATCATCAGGTATGTATCCCCTCCCCATACTGATCACCAGCTATGTATCCCCCCCTCCTCATACTGATATACAGTGCTTTGAAAAAGTATTCACACCCTTTGACATTTCCCACATTGTGTCATGTTACAACCAAAAACATACATTTATTTTATTGGGATTTTATGTGATAGACCAACACAAAGTGACACATAATTGTGAAGTGGAAGGAAAATGATAAATGGTTTTTACAAATAAATATGTTAAAAGTGGGGGGGGGGGGGGCATTTGTATTCAGCCCCCTTTACTCTGATACCCCTAACTAAAATCTAGTGGAACCAATTGCTTTCAGAAGTCACCTAATTAGTAAATAGAGTTCACCTGTGTGTCATTTAATCTCAGTATAAATACAGCTGTTCTGTGAAGCCCTCAGAGGTTTGTTAGAGAACCTTAGTGAACAAACAGCATCATGAAGGCCAAGGAACACACCAGACAGGTCAGGGATAAAGTTGTGGAGAAGTATAAAGCAGGGTTAGGTTATAAATAAAATCTCCCAAGCTTTGAACATCTCACGGAGTTCTGTTCAATCCATCATCGGAAAATGGAAAGAGTATGGGCAGAACGGCAAACCTACCAAGACATGGCCGTCCACCTAAACTGACCGGCCGGGCAAGGAGAGCATTCATCAGAGAAGAGCCAAGAGGTCCATGGTAACTCTGGAGGAGCTGCAGAGATCCACAGCTCAGGGGGGAGAATCTGTCCACAGGACAACTATTAGTCGTCTCTCCACAAATCTGCCCTTTATGGAAGAGTGACAAGAAGAAAGACATTGGTGACAGAAAGTCATAAGAAGTCCTGTTTGTAGTTTGTGAGAAGCCATGTGGGGGAGGGGGCAGCAAACATGTGGAAGAAGGTGATCTGGTCAGATGAGACCAAAATTCAACTTTTTGGCCTAAAAGTAAAATGCTATGCGTGGGGGAAAACTAACACTGCACATCACCCTGAACACACCATCCCCACCGTGAGACATGGTGGTGGCAGCATCATGTGGTGGGAATGGTTTTCTTCAGCAGGGACAGGGAAGCTGGTCAGAGGTGATGGGAAGATGGATGGAGACAAATACAGGACAATCTTAGAAGAAAACCTGTTAGAGTCGGCAAAAGACTTGAGACCGGGGCGGAGGTTCACCTTCCAGCAGGACAACGACCCGAAACATCCAGCCAGAGCTACAATGGAATGGTTTACATCAAAGCAAATTCATGTGTTAGAATGGCCCAGTCACAGTCCAGACCTAAATCCCATTGAGAATCTGTGGCAAGACTTGAAAATTGCTGATCACAGACGCTCTCCATCCAATCTGATAGAGATTGAGATATTTTACAAAGAAGAAGAATGGGCAGAAATGTCCTCTCTAGATGTGAAAAGCTGGTAGAGATGTGCAAAAAGACTTGTAGCTGTAATTGCAGTGAAAGGCGCTTCTACAAAGTATTGACTCCGGGGGGCGCCATACAAATGCCCCCCCCCCCACACTTTTCACATATTTATTTGTAAAAAAATGTGGAAAAACATTTATCATTTTTCCTTCCACTTCACAATTATGTGTTGGTCTATCACATGAAATCCCAATAAAATAATTTTTAGTTGTAACATGACAAAATGTAGAAAAGTTTCAAGGGGTATGAATACTTTTTCAAGGCACTGTAGATGGCAGAATGCAGAAAGCTACACCCCCATCCTTTTTTTTCTCCGGCTTCACAACTGCTCACTAATAGGCACTAAGAAGAAGTGGCCACGCACACGAACACAAATCCTAAGCCCCCCCACGCGTTTCACCCTAATTACCCACTTAGTACAAAAAAAAAAATGTGTTTCCTTGGATTCACACCTCTCAGCGCAGGTTTTCACGCATTACCAACGACGATGTGTGCGGACATCAGTATCCCTGGAACGTGACGATGCATCAGAAACACAGGAAATGAACTAAAACCAATACAAGCAAAGGCTGAGCTGAGTGCGGGCATCCACATGGAAGGGCATGGGTGACAAATCGCCCCCTAAAGAGACCCCGTCACCAACATAAAAAAAAAAACGTTAAAGGGTAACTTCAACTTAATAAAAAATGTTTTAAGAAAAATCCACTATGCAGTCACACTACACCATAGCAGCATCATATGCCAACCACAACCAAGCCTCTCCTGTGGACTATATGAAGCCTGCCAGAAAAACTTTTAGGACGAGCCCCCCCTAGTGGTACAGAAAGGAGAGCTGTCCTTTTCCGGAGGGCTGCACATGCTCAAGCAGGGAAGAGAGAGAGAGAGAATGCACCGCTCAAGTGTGGCCTCTGAGAAAGGGCGATGCCCGGGCGGCCAGGTGGCATTTTTTAACTCGGGGTGCAAAGGCGGTACTGCCCATCAAACCCCCCTCACCGAGTTTAATAGGGCCCCATTACCGTTTCAGGGTAAATCAGATGGTGAGCAGGCATTATAACGACTCCTCACCGCCTGTCAACCGCACTCTGAAAAGCAATCTGAATGTGCGTCACTCTTCAGAGGGCAGCGAGTGTGAAAGAGCCCTTATTTATCAACGTGAGCTAACCCTTTAAATGCTCCCTTGCAGCGTTTTTTTTTTTCCTTTCCATAAGCATTTTTGCTTCACTTTCAACGGACCTTTGAAACCTTTTAGAAAATGTGACGGCTCCAGGAAGTGTCAGTTCGCCAGCTCAGCCCCCTCCCTCCTTTGGGAGTGTCTAACTGCTGTTTATGCTGGCCCAGCTCCTCTGCCCCTCCCCTCAACTACCATAAACTTTTTTTTATTAGCCAACATTACTATCCACTTAACCTCCATAAGATTCCGACAGCGAAATCCCTCGGATTTTTCCCGATGGATTTTGGCCGAAACTTGTGTTGCATACACACGGTCTGACAAAGTTGGCGGGAAATCCCATCGTTCGGAATGAGGTGACGATCGTTGCGTACGACGGGACCATGTTAGAGGCCAGTAGCCAATAGCTTTGGTTCTCGTAATTTCATCCGAGCATTCGTGCCACTTTGTCCATCGGAAATTCTCTACAAAACGATTGGAAAATGTCCGATCGGATTTTGTTGGGGGAAAATTTCAGCTCCAGCTCCCAAACTTTTTCCCTCGGAATTTCCGACGGAAAAAGTCTGATAGAGCCCACACACACGATCGGATTTTACGATAAAATAATCCGATTGGACCTTTTTTCGTCTGAATTTCTGACCGTGTGTACAGGGCATAACTGGTAATTGCGTGGTCATGCAGCGCTGCACGCAAATTATACCAGTAATGGCGGGGATCAGCGACTTATAGCAGGACTTGCTACAGACAAACGGACACCAACTGACACTTTTGACACTTTGTGGGAACCAGTGACACCAATACTGACACCAATACTGTGATCAATGCTAAAAAATATGCACTGTCACTGTACTAATGGCACTGCCTTGGAAGGGGTTAAACATCTAGGGCAGGGGGGTCTCAAAATGGCGTCCCTCCAGCTGTTGCAAAAGTCCCATCATGACTGTGGGGGTCATGCCTGTAACAGTCAGCCCTGCATTGCCTCATGGGGCAATCAAAAGGTTAAATGTGTGCCTAGCCAATGTTTATGTGTAGTGGGTGTGCTGCTTTCACTAAGGGATGTGATGGATTTTCTTTCCCTGCAAAGAAAATCCATCACATCTCCACCGTCAGAACGGAGCTCTGCATTGTTTACATAGGCCCCTTCCAGCCTCTCTTCCCGACGATCGGCAGGTGGTGGCGGACATCCATTGGCCGGCACCCGCTGATCTGCCTCTGTTATGACAAATCACAGCAGAAGCGGCGCGTCCCCTTCCAGGAAGTGCAGAATCACGTATATATACATGTGCAATTCTGCACAGAATGGCCTCCATGTAGCAGTAAATCTGGGGCGGTCAGAAAAAGTGTCTCAAACTGGTAGCCCTCCAGCTGTTGCAGAACAAGAAGTCCCATCATGCCTGTGGGAGTCATGCTTTCGAAGCCTCATGGGACTTGTAGTTTCGCAACAGCTGGAGTGCCGCCAGTTTGAGACCCCCTGGGCTAGCCAGTTTGAGACCCCCTGGGTTGTAGGGTGTCACTTGAGTCTGCAGACATCACATCCAAGATGGTTTCGGGGGCTTTTGGAGGTCTACACAAGCTGGGATTCTACAGATAAATACCATGCATGAAAGGTGTTATTGCACATATTTTAAAAACGAGCGGTGACAGGGTCTCTTTAAAGCGCAATTGCTCTTTCATTCTAAAAGCCTGGGTACCTGTTGGCCTATCAGCAGTTGCAGACTGACGCCAAATAATTCGAGGCTCTACCCACAGCAGTTTCCAGAGAGCACTTGGCTGCAGCTGGATCCTACACATTCCATGGAATAAGCCCAGATTAGCGGCGCTGTTTGCAGACGTATCCCCTGGATTGTACGGGACTATTTAACAATAGGGAGGTGCAGGCCGCACCGTATTTGTATCTTATCCTCTGTATACAGCTCAGTGTCATCTGCAGGCTCATCCTCTGTGGTCCTCGGTAAACCCCGGGGGGGACCGGCCAGGACAAGTTAGGCGGTTAAAAGGAAGTGCGGCGTGACAGCTGAAGTTCAAGCGCAGGTTTCAGCTTGCCTGGTGAAGACGGGAAACCCTCTGATACACTTCACAGAGGAAGTCTTCAATTCCCTGATCAATTTAACAGGTAACTGAGCAAACAGTCAGAGAAAAAATGTTTTTTTCCCTCTACGTGACCTACGGAGTGCCCTGACCTCAATTCTTTCGACATCTGATAAGAGGCCCGACACCGACTTCCAGACTTCATTCCGTAATCTGCTTTAGAAGGGAAATAGTTCAGACCAGGAGAAACATTTCATGGGAATCCCCAATCCTACAAGAGACTCTAAAAAAATAAAAATAAAAAAAATTGACAGTCTAAGAATTGTGGACGATTGGGGGCGGCATGAATCGTACGTTGAACACGCCGTATTCTGATGTGGTCGGCATATTGAATTTATTCTACTCAGTTAAAAATGGCATGGAAGAAATCTCTTCCCATCGAGAAGCCTACAGGTCAAGGTTCCAGAGAACACACACGGGGGCCCATCAGGGTGTAGAAGTGGGCAGGTCAGGGTTCATCTATACCAGTGTCTTTCAACCAGGGTTCTATGATGCTGATTCGGGGCAAACTGAAAAAAAAAAAAGTTCTGACTTTGTAGTGCTCCATATGTTAAAAGGTGAGGTCTCTGGCCAAGGTTGCATTGTGGTCATCACCTGATATGATGCGATTGGTCATTAAAATCAAGGTATGAATAATGGACACATAAACAACTTGTCTTGGAGTAAGGTATGACATATAAAAACAATGAAACAAGCTAGAGGTGATGCCATGTGTTTGGGCATTGCATAGGATAGTTGGTGCTCAAGTGTGAGCTCCATCACAAGCCATGAAAGCCACATGTTACTTAGTTACCTAGTGGGCATCATTGGATTTAGAGACCAAGTGTTTTTTTCTTTACTTTCAGTCCATGCGTTGAAACAGAAAAAGAAGCAATACACAGATATACAATATTCATCACAGATCTGTATGGACTTCCTGAAATAAATTCATGAAAACAGTCTGATAATATTTTCATGTACAAAAACATTTTCCTGGATTTCTACATAAATAGCGCCCAAAATGGCATCCAACCCTTACATAGGTCTTAAGAGCATCACCAACCTTTACCTGGGTCTTATGAGCATCACCAACCTATCCAACCCTTACCTAGGTCCTATGAGCGTCACTAATCCATCCAACCCTTACCTAGGTCTTATGAGGATCACTAACCAATCCAACCCTTATCTAGGTTTATGAGCATCACCAAATCATCCAACTCTTACCTAGGCCTTATA
>NW_027507789.1:217027165-217029665 GCF_037356315.1 Lithobates pipiens | reverse complement strand
TAAGCAGGACCTCAATGTTGATGGTTGTAAAATATTATATTTGTAGGACAGACATGCCAACGCCAACATCACCTGGAAGGAATCTAAGCAGAACCGCTGTGCTGGTGATTATAAAATATTATATTTGTAGGAAAGACATAAAAACTCAAACATCACTTGGAAGGGATCTAAGCAGGACCCCAATGTGGCAATGTTTATCAAACAACATATTTGTAGGGAAGACATACCAACATCCCCCGGAAGGAATCTAAGCAGGAGCCCAATGCTAAGCAGGACCTCAATGTGGCAATGTTTATCAAACAATATATTTGTAAGGAAGACATACCAACATCCCACGGAAGGAATCTAAGCAGGAGCCCAATGCTAAGCAGGACCCCAATGTGGCAATGTTTATCAAACAATATATTTGTAGGGAAGACATACCAACATCCCCCGGAAGGAATCCAAGCAGGAGCCCAATGCTGGTGATTGTAAAACATTATATTTGTGGTGAAGACTTACAAACTCCAACACCACCTGGAAGGGATCTAAAAAGGGGCCCAGTGCCGGTAAATGTAAAACATTATATTTGTACGAAAGACATAGACGCCAACATCACCTGGAAGGCATCTAAGCCGTAGCCCAGTGCCGGTAAAACGTAAAACATTATATTTGTAGGAAAGACACATCAATTTAAACATCACCTAAAAGGGCTCGAAGTAGAACCCCAGTGATGGTGATTGTAAAGCATTATATTTGTCGGGAAAGACATATAAACTTCAACATCGCCTGGAAGGAATCTAAGCAGGAGCAGGAGCCCAATGGTGATGTTTGTAAAACATATTTGTAAGGAAAGACATATAAACTCCAACATCACCTGGGAGGAATCTAAGCAGGAGCTCATTGCTGGCGATTGTAAAACATTATATTTGTAGGGAAGACATACAAACTCCAACACCACCTGGAGGGGATCTATGCAGGACACCAGTGGCAGCAATTGTAAAACATTATATTTCTAGGGAAAGCATACAAACACCATCATCAGCTGGAAGGTATCTAAGCAGGAGCCCAATGTCGACGTTAATAAAACATATTTGTAGGAAAAACATACAAACTCCAATATTGTCTGCAGGGCATCTAAGCAAGGATCACAGTGCCGATGTTAGAAAACATGAAGAAGAAGGGGGTACACCCCAAAAGCTTGTCCTAAAAATTTGAATGTTAGTGCAAATAAAAAAAAAAAAGTATCACGGACTGTAAGCAAATGATTTTGTTTGCAAATGTACGAATACAACTAAAACCACGTCAAGTATGATGGAGGGTAGACATACAAATGCCTACATCACCTGAAAGGGATCTAAGCAGGAGCCCAGTGCCGGTGTTTGCATGTCTTCCCTACACATATAATATTTTACAAACACCGGCACTGGGCTCCTGCTTAGATCCCTTTCAGGTGATGTTGGCGTTTGTAAAATATTATATGTGTAGGGAGGACATACAAACTCCAACATCACCAGGAAGGGATCTAAGCAGGATCTCAGTGCTGGTTATTGTAAATCATAATATTTGTAGGGAAGACATACAAACATCACCTAAAGGGATCTAAGCAGGAGCCCAGTGCTGATGTTTGTAATAAATGATATCTGTAGGGAAGACATACAAACACCAAGATCACCTAGAGGGGATCTAAGCAGGACCCCCAGAACTGACATTTGTATAACATTATATTTGTAGGGAAGACAATTTAGTTTTCCTGTTCGTGATTCTTTTTTTTTATTTTCACGAACATCCACGTTTTTGGAGGTGTACTACATTCTTCAAGGTCCCTGCTTGAAACCCCGGAAGAAGAAAGGGGTACACCCCAAAAGCTGATCCTGGAAATGAATGTTAATGCAAACTAAATAAAGTATCACGGACTGCAAATGTTTTCGTTTGCAAGTGTACTAAATACAACTACAACCACCTCAAGCATGATGTGGAGAAGACATCCAAACACCAACACCAACCTGGAAGGGATCAAAGCAGGAGCCCAGTGCCGGTGATTGAAAAACATTATATTTGTAGGGAAGACAAACAATTTTGTTTTCCTGTTTGTGATCCTTTTCTTATTTGCACTAACATCCAAGTTTTGTAGGACAGGTTTTCGAGGGTGTACCCTATTCTTCAAGGTCCCTGCTTGAAACCTTGAAGAAGAAGAGGGTACACCCCAAAAGCTGATCCTGGAAATTAATGTTAATGTGTATTACGGACTGTAAGCAAATGTTTTTGTTTGCAAGTGTATTAATACAACTACAACCACCTCAAGCATGATGTGGAGAAGACATCCAAACACCAACCCGGAAGGGATCAAAGCAGGAGCCCAGTGTCGGTGATTGTAAAACATTTATATTTGTAGGGAAGAAACACAAACTTCAACATCACCTGGAAGGGATCTAAGTAGGATCTCATAGTTGTTGATTGTATGTCTTCCCTAAAAATATAAATGTTTTACAATCATCAACTATGAGATTCTACTTAGATC
>NW_027507789.1:217014665-217024665 GCF_037356315.1 Lithobates pipiens | reverse complement strand
TGGCGGTGGCACTCGGGGGGTTAATACAAAACTCTCCCCCATATATGAAGTTGTCCCCCCCTTTTTTTTTTTTTTTCTCCACCCTTGAAAGTCCCTCATAAAATATTCACAGCGTGAGCGCTGTGATTTTAGCGGCGTGGTGTTTGCATCAATTTACTTCGGTGGAATCAAACTAGCCCACTGCGTGAATATATTTGCATGCGTTTGTGTAATCCTCAAATTATAGGCTTTCGGGTCGTCTCTACGTCACAGGGGCTTTCAAAAAAAAAGGTAGCAGCAGCTGTAACAATGTTTTTGGATGTAAAAAAAAAAATATTATGTTTTTGAATTATTACAACCAGAGGGGAGAGAAAACTCGAAATAGAATGAAAAAAATAATCATAATTTAAAAAAAAAACAAAAAAAACAGGTAACGAGGACAAGCGATTAAAATACACTCGGCGCGTTAAAGACGTATTTTCTTTCTCCGCGCCGAACCACCGCAATTATAATTAAAACCACAAGATCTAATTATGGGGCAGCTCCAGCTTTTTTTTCACAGGAGATGTACTCTGCTCCACCATAGACCATCAAGGAGCGTCAACATACTACATGCCTTACCCCCCCCCACCCCCGAAAAAAAACGGAACATTAATCATTAATTGTTCGCTCTGTGTCCCAACTAGGAGAAGCCAGACGTGCAATTTTAATTGGTAACCAAGTTAACGACTTTGCAGGTTTTTTTTTTTTTGCAGGTTTGGGTTTAATTGAACACAATCACAAACTTTCTATAAAAAGTAAAATAAATAAAATAAATAAAAAAATAAAAACCTGAGTATTGTAAATATAAATAAGGAATAAAAATGGAAAAAAATAGTTGGCTGCGTTCGTAAATAATCAAATGTATGCTCATTATTTAAATCCTGCAATACAGAATGATGGGAATGTAAGGAAGCAGCCATTCACTGACAAAAAAATAAAAATAAATAAAGAAATAAAAATAATAATAATAATAATAAAAAAAACAAGTTTAGAGATGGCCAGGGAAAGGGCAGAGGATGCCAACGGTACAAATCCACAACAGAGGCATCCGGCTGTATACCTGACGCGGCCTGTCCCATTATCCGGGGGAGGATAAGCCACCAAACCGTAAAACACAGCCTTTTGTTGTGCCATTAATGACACGGCCATGTTTCCTTCAGCCTGCTAATTAAAACCGTCTTGTGCAGGGGGGGGGGGGGGGGGGGGGGATTCTGAACCAAAGCAAAGAAGAAAAAAAAAAAAAGTAAATGACTGGTAAAGGCCACACTTCCTATTCCCACCGCTGGAAAAGCATCACTTAAGTTCATCTGACCCCCCCCAAAAAAAACCCCTAAACTTTGAACATGAGATCAACCAACAGAGCGCCTTGGGTTCAAAAATTGACTTTTTTTTTTTCCCCACCTGGAAAAATATATGTACTACTTTGAAAGTTACACCAGTATTAAAACTGGAACTACTTCGGATCCAGAACTCCTAAATGGCACGCCGCCTTTATTTTTTTTTTTTTTTTTATTATTTGTAGGCCTTAAGCTGGCACAGACATAAAAGGTAATAAAAAAAAAAAAAAAAAGTAAATAAGCAATTGGAAGTGTTTTTTTTTTTTTTGCTAACTCTTCAAAAGCCAGCTTCTGGCGGAGACACAGACACACTACAGAAAGCAGGGGAGGGAGGGGGGGGGGGGTAAAAAAAAAATGACACTTACATAAAACAGCCAAACAAGACAATAATTGTGCGGTCTGGGCGAGGGAATCTAGAGGGCAGCGTTTTTTTTGCGTCAGTGTCTCTCTCCGGTTACCATGGTAAATGATTTATTGATACTGATCAAGAATAAAGAGATCAAACGCCGCCACATGACAGGTGATCAATCATGTGTCAAATCAAAGCTGGCAATCATCTGGAAGGACGATTTCTTTTTTTTTTTTTTTTTTTTCCCCGCTGGGTGCGGCTGGAGAGCAAAAAGCACACAACGTTACAAAATAAAAAAAAAAAAAATAGAAAAAAAAAACATATACAGCAATTTCCCGGCACACAACAGGGACATTTTATTATTAGTCCAGCAATTAAAGCGGCTTAAAGGGAAACTCTTTAGGAGATTGGCTGAGTCGGCGGGGAGGCAGGCTGACTGGAGAAGTAACAGGAAGTATCAAATAGTAACATTTTATGCGATTTCTGCTTCTCTCTCTCCTTTATATACATCAATGTCAATCCCACATCAGAAAAAAAATAATACTAAAATCGCAGCACCCCCCCCCTCCCCCCCAGGACCTCAGCTGGAGGGCGCTCTGTCACCCCCCCCATCCCAGACAAGGAGCAGAAAGTTGGAGCAGACTTGGGAGATGGGAAAAAAAGTTGGAGAGGAGACGGAGCAGATGGGCAGAGGCATGGAGAGTGTAAGAGATGATCAGGAACAGCTGAAGAGATATGGAGGACAGGGGAAGGGGGGGTCATGAGAAAATTACATTTATAGGGGGGGGGGGGTTTAGGAAAAGGGGGGGGGGGTTGCATTCTTACCTGCTGCCCGTTTTGGTGCCTGCTGCTTCCTCCTGGGCATGTCGCCTCGTCCTCTCCTTCCAGGCTCCTTTCTTCAATCCAGGTCAAAGCAAATAAGTAATGGAAAAAACAAGAGAGAAAACAGATTGCCTTGAGTATGATGTGCGGAGTCTCCCCCCCTCTCCTCTCTTCTCTCCCTCCTCTCCTCTCTTCAATGGATGTCCTCAGTTCTGCTGATCATCCGCAGGGTGACAATAATCCTGGGACCCCCCCTCTCCCTGGTGCAGGGGGGGAGGTGGCGGTGGTGGCGGTGGGAGAGAGGAGGGCAGGGGCACCGCTGACTGCTCTTGTCAGATGCCAGGCTGGGAGTGAGATGGGCAGGGAGGAAAGGCGTCTCTTCTATCACACACAGGCAGCCAACATCCATCTACTCTACAAACTGAACATTACCAAACTCCTCCTCCCGACCTGATGACAGCCAGTGATCCCTCGCTCCTCTCCACCTCCTGTCCTGAGCCTCCTCTCCATACACTATCCTGTGCCTTTCCTCCTCCACCTCCTGTCCTGAACCTCCTCTCCATACACTATCCTGTGCCTTTCCTCCTCCACCTCCTGTCCTGAACCTCCTCTCCATACACTATCCTGTGCCTTTCCTCCTCCACCTCCTGTCCTGAGCCTCCTCTCCATACACTATCCTGTGCCTTTCCTCCTCCACCTTCTGTCCTGAGCCTCCTCTCCATATACTATCCTGAGCCTCCTCTCCATTTACTATCCTGAGCTTTTCTTCCTCCACCTCCTGTCCTGAGCCTTCCTGTGCCTCCTGCCTCCCCCACCACTCATGACAGCCCAGTGATTCCCCCTAATTCTTCTCTCCACCTCCTGTCCGGAGCCTTCCTGTGTCACAGCCAGGAATGCCCCTCTTCCCTCCACCCCCCTGCCCTGTGCCTTACAATGACCTTATGACAGCCAGGTTTCTCTCTCTAACTCCTGACATGTCCTTGCTGCTCTTCAACTACTGCCCCGTGGCTGCTCTTCAACTACTGCCCCGTGGCTGCTCTTCAACTACTGCCCCGTGGCTGCTCTTCAACTACTGCCCCGTGGCTGCTCTTCAACTACTGCCCCGTGGCTGCTCTTCAACTACTGCCCCGTGGCTGCTCTTCAACTACTGCCCTGTGGCTGCCTTTCAACTACCGCCCCAAGGCTGCCTTTCAACTACTGCCCCCTGTCTGCTCTTCAACTACTGCCCCCTGTCTGCTCTTCAACTACTCCCCCCTGTCTGCTCTTCAACTACTCCCCCCTGTCTGCTCTTCAACTACTACCCCCTGTCTGCTCTTCAACTACTACCCCCTGTCTGCTCTTCAACTACTGCTCTGTACCTGCTCTCCAACTTCTATTCCATGGCTGCTCTTCAACTACTACCCCGTGGCTGCTCTTCAACTACTGCTCCGTGGCTGCTCTTCAACTACTGCCCCGTGGCTGCTCTTCAACTACTGCCCCGTGGCTGCTCTTCAACTACTGCCCCGTGGCTGCTCTTCAACTACTGCTCCGTGGCTGCTCTTCAACTACTGCCCCGTGGCTGATCTTCAACTACTGCCCCGTGGCTGCTCTTTAACTACTGCCCCGTGGCTGCTCTTCAACTACTGCCCCCTGTCTGCTTTTCAATTACTGTCCCATGGCTGCTCTTCAACTACTGCTCTGTACCTGCTCTCCAACTTCTATCCCATGGCTGCTCTTCAACTACTACCCCATGGCTGCTCTTCAACTACTGCTCTGTACCTGCTCTTCAACTACTGCCTCGTGGCTGCTCTTCAACTACTGCCCCCTGTCTGCTCTTCAACTACTGCCCCCTGTCTGCTCTTCAACTACTGCCCCGTGGCTGCTTCCCATGGCTGCTCTTCAACTACTGCCCCATGGCTGCTCTTCAACTACTGCCCCCTGTCTGCTCCCCGTGGGTGCTCTTCAACTACTGCCCCGTGGCTGCTCTTCAACTACTGCTCTGTACCTGCTCTCCCAACTTCTATCCCATGACTGCTCTTCAACTACTGCCCCCTGTCTGCTCTTCAACTACTGCCCCCTGTCTGCTCTTCAACTACTGCCCCGTGGCTGCTCTTCAACTACTGCTCTGTACCTGCTCTCCAACTTCTATCCCATGACTGCTCTTCAACTACTGCCCCTTGTCTGCTCTTCAACTACTGTCCTGTGGCTGCTCCTCGTGGCTGCTCTTCAACTACTGCCCCTTGTCTGCTCTTCAACTACTGCCCCCTGTCTGCTCTTCAACTACTGCCCCCTGTCTGCTCTTCAACTACTGCCCCCTGTCTGCTCTTCAACTACTGCCCCCTGTCTGCTCTTCAACTACTGCCCCCTGTCTGCTCTTCAACTACTGCCCCCTGTCTGCTCTTCAACTACTGCCCCCTGTCTGCTCTTCAACTAATGCCCCCTGTCTGCTCTTCAACTAATGCCCCCTGTCTGCTCTTCAACTAATGCCCCCTGTCTGCTCTTCAACTACTGCCCCCTGTCTGCTCTTCAACTACTGCCCCCTGTCTGCTCTTCAACTAATGCCCCCTGTCTGCTCTTCAACTAATGCCCCCTGTCTGCTCTTCAACTAATGCCCCCTGTCTGCTCTTCAACTAATGCCCCCTGTCTGCTCTTCAACTAATGCCCCCTGTCTGCTCTTCAACTAATGCCCCCTGTCTGCTCTTCAACTACTGCCCCCTGTCTGCTCTTCAACTACTGCCCCCTGTCTGCTCTTCAACTACTGCCCCCTGTCTGCTCTTCAACTACTTCCCCCTGTCTGCTCTTCAACTACTGCCCCCTGTCTGCTCTTCAACTACTGCCCCCTGTCTGCTCTTCAACTACTGCCCCCTGTCTGCTCTTCAACTACTGCCCCCTGTCTGCTCTTCAACTACTGCCCCCTGTCTGCTCTTCAACTACTGCCCCCTGTCTGCTCTTCAACTACTGCCCCCTGTCTGCTCCCCGTGGCTGCTCTTCAACTACTGCCCCGTGGCTGCTTTTCAACTACTGCTCTGTACCTGCTCTCCAACTTCTATCCCATGACTGCTCTTCAACTACTGCCCCCTGTCTGCTCTTCAACTACTGCCCCCTGTCTGCTCTTCAACTACTGCCCCCTGTCTGCTCTTCAACTACTGCCCCTTGTCTGCTCTTCAACTACTGCCCCTTGTCTGCTCTTCAACTACTGCCCCTTGTCTGCTCTTCAACTACTGACTGTGGCTGCTCCCCGTGGCTGCTCTTCAACTACTGCCCCGTGGCCGCTCTTCAACTACTGCTCTGTACCTGCTCTCCAACTTCTATCCCATGACTGCTCTTCAACTACTGCCCCCTGTCTGCTCTTCAACTACTGCCCCCTGTCTGCTCTTCAACTACTGCCCCTTGTCTGCTCTTCAACTACTGCCCCTTGTCTGCTCTTCAACTACTGTCCTGTGGCTGCTCTTCAACTACTGCCCCGTGGCTGCTCTTCAACTACTGCTCTGTACCTGCTCTCCAACTTCTATCCCATGACTGCTCTTCAACTACTGCCCCCTGTCTGCTCTTCAACTGCTGCCCCCTGTCTGCTCTTCAACTACTGCCCCCTGTCTGCTCTTCAACTACTGCCCCTGTCTGCTCTTCAACTACTGCCCCCTGTCTGCTCTTCAACTACTGCCCCGTGTCTGCTCTTCAACTACTGCCCCGTGTCTGCTCTTCAACTACTGCCCCGTGTCTGCTCTTCAACTACTGCCCCGTGTCTGCTCTTCAACTACTGCCCCGTGGCTGCTCTTCAACTACTGCCCCGTGGCTGCTCTTCAACTACTGCCCCCTGTCTGCTCTTCAACTACTGCCCCATGGCTGCTGTACAACTAATGCCCCCCATCTGCTTTTCAATTACTGCCCCATGGCTGCTCTTCAATTACTGCCCCATGGCTGCTCTTCAATTACTGCCCCATGGCTGCTCTTCAATTACTGCCCCATGGCTGCTCTTCAATTACTGCCCCATGGCTGCTCTTCAACTACTGCCCCATGGCTGCTCTTCAACTACTGCCCCCTGTCTGCTCTTCAACTACTGCTCTGTACCTGCTCTCCAACTTTTATCCCATGGCTGCTCTTCAACTACTGGCCCGTGGCTGCTCTTCAACTACTGGCCCGTGGCATCTCTCCATCTACTACCCTGTGCCTGCTTTCCAAATACTGCTCCGTGCCTTCTCTCCATCTACTACCCTGTGCCTGCTTTTCAACAACTACCCCATGCCTGCTCTACCTCACCCCTCTTTATCAACTACAGCCTTGTGCCTGCTCTCCAACTACTACCCTATGCCTGCTCTCTAACTACTAGACTGTTTGTGCCTCCACTTAAACTACTACCTCATGCCCGCTCTTCAACTACCCCAATCCTTTTCTCCAACTACTACCTCATGCCTCCTCTACTAATCCTACCCAATGCTTTTTCTCCAACTACTACCCAATTCCTGCTCTGCAACTACCACTCTGTGCCTCCTCTCCAACTACTTCCCCATCCCTGCTCTCCAACTACTACCCTTTACCTGCTTTATAACTACTACCCCATGCCTCCACTCCAATACCCCATGCCTTTTCTCCAACTACAACCACCAGCCCCCTCTCTAAGTACTATCCCCTGCCTTTTCCTTTACAACTACCATCCATGCAAAATGCTTTGCGATTCCCTGCCATGCATAACACCCCATGACAACTTCATCACGTCCCCCTACTGCCTCCTACCTGTAGATAATGTCACCTCACTGCTAGCATACCACCCTGTGTCTCATTGCAGCAATGTGCTCTCCACCTCCCCCCAGGGCTTGGGGGTAAAAGCGGGGAAACTCAGTAATTAACCCTTACCTGTCATGCTGCACCAGGCTTGCAATGTCCCACCGTAGATTGATCCTCTATGTGGGTCAGCTCAGGTCCCACTCTGTACACAAGGGGATTCCCTGGAGAGGAAGACGTTACATTGTTACAACCTGAGAAGTGGGGTCCTGGCTGCTTACCAACAAACCTGTACAGAGCTGCCCGAAAATGCTAATAATATCTTACATACTGATACAATACGTTACATACAGATACACACATATAAAGATACAAAATGATACACACATATACATAAGGATACAAAACGATACACACAGATACATAAAGATACACACAGATACAAAATGATACACACAGATACATAAAGATACACACAGATACATAAAGATACACATATATACATAAAGATACAAAATGATACACACAGATACACATATATACATAAAGATGCAAAACTCTACACACAGATACATAAAGATTCAAAATGATATATAAAGATACATAACTATACACACAGATACAAAGTAATACACACAGATACAAAGTAATACACACAGATACAAAGTAATACACACAGATACATAAAGATACACACAGATACAAAAGGATACACACAAATACATACAGATACGCACACTGATACAAAATGATACACACAGATAAAAGATACAAAACACATACATAAAGATAGAAAATGATACACACAGATACATAAATATACAAAACGATACATAAAGATACAAAACCATACACACAGATACAAAGCAATACACACAGATACATAAAGATGCACACAAATACATACTGTGTGTATTACTTTATACACTGTGTGTATTACTTTGTATCTGTGTGATATACACAAATACATAGACACACACACACACACACACAGGTACAAAATGATACACACAGACAAAAGATACAAAACACATACATAAAGATAGAAAACGATACACACAGATACATAAAGTTACAAAACGATACATAAAGATACAAACCGATACACACAGATACAAAATGATACACACAGTTACAAAATGATACACACAAATACATACAGATACACACAAATACATACAGATACACACAAATACATACAGATACACACAAATACATACAGATACACACACAGGTACAAAATGATACACACAGATAAAAGATACAAAACACATACATAAAGATAGAAAACGATACACACAGATACATAAAGGCACAAAACGATACACACAGATAGAAAACGATACACACAGATATAGAGAGTTACAAAATCATACATACAGATACACACATATACATGAAGATACAAATCAACACTTTTGTGTACATGGAGGAGCACTATGCCCAGGTGTGACAGTTTTTGCCATCATACAAGATGACCACACTTGACGATTTAGTACCACGGGCCACAGGACCGGGCTGAGGGGTAGGCAGACGAAGAGGCCCTTGGATGATTCAGCTGTAGGGGGTGCAAGATGGGCAGGGTGCGCTGCACCACACCAGATGGCACTGCGCTCCTATGCGCTTTGGTACTCGTGAATGTAAAAGGGTGGCATTAACAATTAATGGCACTGCCATGGTGCGTGCAAAGAGGCGCATTTTGTGTGTTTGTGAGAAAGCGCCTGATTTTGTGTGTGTTGGTATGAAGGAAGCCAATTGTTAATGGCACCCCCAATGTGTGTTTTTGCACATGCCACACAATGTGGTGCTGCAGCACCACGCCGACCAGTGCAGCACATTTTTGGAAAAGGTTTCCAAGACTTTGTGTTGCTTTTCTGGCACGTAGAGAAGCCCATTGATGGACTGCCCTACACACGACGCACAAGAACGCACTGAAAACATGCGGAACCCTGCTTGCACCTGTAAGTGTCAATAAAGCCTTATAAAAGCTCCCCGCATGTCTGACACTCAAAGACATTTGCGCTCAATCGCCTACCTGTATCCATCATAGCATTGGTCAATCTATATCAGGCTTTCTCAAACTTTTAACCCTAGAGGAACCCCAAAAATAATTTTCCTGTCTCGAGGAACCCTTACTAAAGCCAAATCATCAGGGCTCAATAGGAAGAATGTTCCTTATATTGGTGGTCAATAGGAAGAAAGTCCCCCTTAAAGTGGTGTTCAGATTGCCACACTTAAAGACAGCTTCTGCGTTATGCTGTTGGCTTTGCTAAGTGGTGCTGAACCTTGAACTCTGTAGGCACCACTGAATAGGTTGTTCATCAGCCACAGCTCAAGGAACCCCTAGCAACCTATGGTGGAACCCACAGAACCCTGGCTGAGAATGGCTGATCTATATTAATATTGTGGATGGATGTTGCAGGGGGCCAATGCTGAAAATACAGATGAGTGTACAGGGTAAGGTGGCGATCTGCGGCAAAAGATTAGCACAGGTGTCTACAGGTTGTAATAGGACTGGCCAGATCACAGCAGAAAGTGTATCTGGGCGAATGTGGCACTAATCAATATTCAAACCAAAACCAATCTGGATAACGGCAGATCCCATGTTCTGGTAGCGATGATCTGGCTTTATAAATCAGGTGGAGGATTCATTGGGGAGCTAACAACGGACACTTTATAAATACACCCCCTAGGAGAGGACAATCCAGTATTGTATTAATACAGGTAAATTACACACAAACTACACAATGCCATCATCATAGAAATGACTGTT